>NC_091126.1:9620000-9825000 GCF_040183065.1 Periplaneta americana
TTGCTTTGATTCTGTTCACGTCTTTTTTCTTTAATGACCAAATCTCGCTTCCGTATAAAAGGAAGGGTAATGCTAGTGTATTATATATTTTTATTCTTGTAGATTTTTGTACTAATTTAGCTTTTAATGCATTGTTTATTATTCCTAGAATTTGTGTAAATTTGGTAATTTTCTTGTTCACATCTTTTTGATTTTGATAAGATATTTCACAATCCAGATAATTGAAATTTTGCACTTGTTCGAGGCATTGATTATTGTGTATTATCTTAGCCTACTTCTGACTGGGTCTTGTCCTAAAAATGCCATTACTTTTGATTTTTGTGCTGAAATTTCCATCCCAAAATCTTTTAATATTTTATTTAATGTATACAATCCTCTTTGTAAATTATCCTCTGAATTGGAAATTATGACTTGATCATCGGCATAGAGTAAGGTATTTAATGTTAGAGCACTGGTTCGTTTCATTCAGACGCTAAATGACCTGAGATGTTGATAAAGCGTCGTAAAATAACCAAATAAAATAAAAAAATGTTTGTTAATGTTTAACGGCCCACTTAGCTTTATGAAAGCTATCTTCTCATTTATCTTAAAAAAAATTATTTTCTATTCCGCAAATTCTGAAGTCATTTGCCTCTGTGCATTTTCAGTTTCCCATATAGTATTCGCATAGTCTAGCTAACAGAGTAACCCATTTTGCGTTCTGAACTGTATGACTGCAGACATAATGAAAAATAATTGTTCCTTCTAATTGAAGGGGTGAGAATGATATAGTCCTAAGCTACACAGGCAAAAATTTACAGGAGAGCGTATTAGAGGTTTAGAGTTCAATGCTATTAGGTGCGGTATCATAATTTCTTCTGCGTATACTTACGTCATTTTTTGAGTAATTTTTATATTAATTTCAAAGGCATATTGGTTCCGTTAAGTTCAATGTTAATTGAAAAATGAGTTCTATTCAGTCAATACTTAACATAACACAATAAAACATGTTATAATAACATTTACACAGATTTAAAAAACAAACGTTTTCGCCAATTTTGATTAGCATCTTCATGTCTTGTAGGTCGAATGGAACATATATGAATGCTGCGGAGGAACTATATATTATCACCTTTTCTAATAATAATGATAGCCCGCTCCTTAACGAACAATACCCAAATTCAAATAACCCGCTGTTTAAAATCACACCCAAGTAACGGTCATTCATCCACTAGTCGTGCAACGTATACAGTTTTCGTCATACGCTACCACTTAATGTAAAGATCAGTCGTGTCGCCGTCCTCATGGATTTCAAGACGTTATTCCATTTTTTGTAAGTATTGTTTTAGAAGATTTAAATAATACTTAAATGCTTCTACATATTCTTTCATTCTATCCTTACAATTTACAGGATTTTTCCTGCTCTCCATAACGGCCACACGACCGACCTGTTCGTAGCATCTTCAAATCTATCTTGAAAACTGTATCTGCAATGACAAAAGAGTTTTGCTGTTTCCTTGGTTCACACACGCCTCTTTCAACACAGTGATTCTACACATATCGTGGAGGCTTTTTGCTATATTCTACTGGGTGTTCAGTTCAAAATGTGTCTTGGCTCGCTGTATGCCGTCATGTGGCTAGCTGATGAGCCTAGAGAATTCAATCTTCCTACACTTCCGCAGCTCAGGTGTATAATCTAAGAGGCAGAGAAGTTGGCTAGCAAGTACGGCGTTCATTCTGAAGAGTACGTACCGATACGTACGGTAACGCCGATAGTGGCAGGAATGTGAACTGTTTGGAAATACGTACTGTCGGGATATGGGGAGAGGGTTAAGACGATTACTTACGTATTTGTTGACATTAACTTCGACGGTCAACATGGACACGGAGCATTTGATTTGTGTTGTGGAATGTTACCTTACGCAACCGATGATAACAAATACCCTGCGTACGACTTGCCGACGCAAAACACAGTTCGAAAGAGGTTATGGTAGCACACAGACTGTACAGACCGCCATCTGTTGCTACGACGTTCAAGTTATACCGTACACGTTCTCAAGTTCAGATTGAAGAACGCCTTAAATAATAGGCAACTTCTCTAACATATAAGTTGAAACTCGCTTCAAATCGGTGACCCAACAACAGTGACGTCATGACACACTTTGAAATGAACACCTAGTATTCTCTGTTTTTAAGTGATATTACAGTTGTAACTTTGGTTTTTAACGTCATATACCAAGTGTTCACTTTTTATAACATGTTCCATTCGACCTACACGACCTGAAGATGCCAATCAAAATTGGCGAAAACGTTTGTTTTTAAAATCTATGTAAATGTTATTGTAACATGTTTTATTGTGTTATGTTAAGTATTGACTGAATAGAACTCATTTTTCAATTTTTATATTATTTTACTAGTAGCTTCTTCATATGTGTAAGAAATGAACACGCACAAAAAGATACATTTTTATTAAAAGTGTGGCTTTGGACTATCTCATTATCACCCCTTCAATTTCCTCTACCATCACTAGAAGTTTGTAACTGTGTTTCCTTTTGCATTATTTTCAGGTACTTATAAGTAAAGTCACTAATCTTTTCTTGTTTACTGGAGGATAACGCTTAAATCCTCTTTGTAATACCTTATAATGGATAGATTTTATTAGCCTGCTATGATTATTGTAATTTTGGTCCTCGTCGTTTAAATACAGGAAGATTTAAAAAATCACATAAAATATTTTTCGTATTCCTAACATCTAAACTTTACCTACGCCACATGCATCGCTTGATACTAAAGTCATTATTAGGGCTAGGATTTTGATGAAATTGCATCTTTTTCCTAGTAATCCAGAAACATAGCCGCTTTAGTATTTATATGTTATGTGATAAACTGAGTGTTTTAAGACATATTTGTTAGCGCATTTTTTTGCATTTTTTGCCTGTTTCAACTCATAAGAGCATCTTTTGTGTTATTCAGATATTTTTTAGGCATTTTCATTTAATTTTGGTCACAAATCCCCATTATTAATATAAAATAATGTTTATTTCCTTTGATATTTTGTCTACTTATTTTGTCCATTAATACCCTTTATTTCTTACTTAGTTATTTAACGACGCTGTATCAACTACGAGGTTATTTAGCGTCGATGGAATTGGTGATAGTGATATGATATTTGGCGAGATGAGGTCTAGGATTCGCCATAGATTATCTGACATTTGCCTTACGGTTGGGAAAACCCTCGGAAAAAGCCAACCAGGTAATCAGCCCAAGCGGGAATCGAACCCGCGCCCGAGCGCAACTCCGGGTCGGCAGGCAAGCGCCTTAACCGACCGAGCTACGCCGGTGGCTAATACCCATTATTTTGTATAATATTTTAATCGTTTTTCTACACAAATATTGCCCTTTTAACGTAGTACACCCCATGCAATGGATCAGTCCAACCACCCCTTCAATATAGACTCCTCTATATCTGCTAATTCCGTATAAGAGTGGCCTTGTGATGGGCTACATGGAAACTACATCAAGTAAAATGATTAATTAAAGTGCACCACTTAGAAAAAATTATGTAAAATTACATAAATTGAAATGTTGGTTCTAAAATTTAATTTAATTACTAGTCTAAATATTAAGTAGCACAAAACCCCTTTTCCTACTGAGCCAATTTTAGAATGTAAGATCAATTTTTAGGGCATTTTAAGGGCATTTTTGAAAGATTTTTAGGTCATAAATACATTGTTTTAGGACATTTTTTAATGATTTATAAGTCATCAAAATCCTAGCCCTAGTCATTATTGTATTCAGAATACCGTCTCTGCGACACAATAGTGTATGAAGTGTGTTAAATTCGTTTTTAATAGTTTTTTTTTACGTAAATAAAGGTGAAATTTGCTCTATAAAGATTACAGAAAATCTTAGAATACGTACTTAAGTTGTATAATGTTACGTGAGTTTCGATCAGAAGTGGAGATTGTCGGTTTTGCTGTTGAACTTCTCAATTCAGAAAAAGACAGTTATTAGTCACAAGCACTATTTATTTTCCATTATTTGCCATCCTCCTGACTAAACCAGGACTTAATCACATGATGTGACTTGAACCACTGTTAATGAAGAACCGGTTTCTGTGCAGAATGCTTGCTCTCTTGTCTTTACAAAACTGAATTATGTAAAAGGTGGCACTAATTTCAAGCACATTGAAAGTTTGTAGCTAGTTCTGCTACAACGTAAATAAAACCTCAGTTGTACATGGACTATGATCATCGGCGTTGTGCATATTGTTTAAGATGCCGCCGATCTTTCAACACAGAAGAATATGTCTACAACTTCAATGACACTTCTAGTTAAAAAGTGACATTTGGAGCATTTGGTCTATATTAGATCTTCGTACTTTTATTCGGCTCTTTTATGACGCTGTAACAACTTTGCAGTTACCTAATATTGGTGAAATTGGTAATAGCGAGATGGTACTGTTCTCCAACCAGGAGATAAACCGTGAAAGGAATGTTCTTACTATTGCGTCATCTATTGGAGCTAAGTAGATAGATAATATTAGAGTTATAACGTCAGTTTAAAAACACATGCCAGTCATCGGTCTGTCTCCGTGAAGTGCAGGCGTGTTCACTGTCATCGTTTATCATCCACAACTCATTCATGTTTTTTTTAAATAGTTAGTCACCGGTCGGTGCGGTACTTCGGTGCTATTTATTCAGTACATAACAGAATACAATTTTACATTAGAGAATTTAGCTGGCTACATGGGATCATTGAATTGAACCCGAGGCCAAGAAAGAGAACGAAGAAGAAAAACACATGCGCTCTCCTGCATGTGTTATTTCCTGTATGGAGAGATTAAAAGACCAGGAGATTAACCGTGATCTAATTTTGTAACTAGGGTAGTATAAAAATGTGTATATCAGTGTTATTGTTTGTGCTGTAAGACTTAGCCAGTAGAGATACGAGTAGGCCTACCCACGTGTGTGACCTTACGACATCAACATTCATTCAAAGCATCACCCCGCTCCCTCTCATTCCCTGGAGACTTTCTCGTGGTTGGAGTACAGTATTTACACGGATTCGCTTTGGGATTACCTGAGATTCGCCTTACAGTTGGGGAATACGTCAGGAAAATTAAACCAGTTAATCAGCTCCAAGCCGGATTTCAACGTTTACATGGAAATTGACAACAAAAAGAGTGATTTCCCAAACTATATACAGACAGAGTAGGCCTACATATTTGCTCTACACCGCGTTGTATCGTTGCTTTCGGCTCGGTGCCCGTAGGTAGGCGCAGCGGAGCGCCCGTTGGGGAAGGGGCACCCAACAGTGTAGTCCTCGTCACGTTGCAAGGCGTGTCATTTTGGAACGTTTCTACATATATAATAACATGAAATTATGTGAACCAATCAGCTTTAGTCACTTGCACTTTTCCTTGTTGTGTACATTGAGTTCGATCCTCATCCTTGTCATGATGGAATTTGTGGTGGGCAAAGCAGAAGTGCAGAAGGTTTTTCTCGGGTTACCTTCGATTACAGTAATCCCCCGTTATTCCCGGAATCTGTATCCATTGTTTCAGTTACCCGTGATCAACTTCGGCGGCATTGCTTTTACGTATTTTAGCGCCTAGCGTCTTAATATGAAGAGTTTGGTAGAAAGTCTTAGAATTTAGTCACACTCTGTGGTAATAGTAATCATCACCAAACATAGTCCTTACTGGCATTACCCCTACTATTTTTTTTCACTTGCTTCGGTAGAAAACTACCAACGTGATATTTATGGAGTTTGCTAACATAGGCTACGCAGTTTCGCGTAACCACGGTAGATTTCGGAACGTATTCCCCGCGGATAGTCCCGCGCCGTGGCGTCGCGGTCTAAGGCATCCTGCCTAGGATTCGCGTTACGGAATGCGCGCTGGTTCGAGTCCTCATGGGGGAAGAAATTTTCTCATGAAATTTCGGCCAGTGTATGGGACCGTGATGCACTTGGGGAGCTATGGTAGCGTAATCCGGTTGCGAATACCAGCTATAACGGCTGGGGGGATCATCGTGCTAACCACACGATACCTCCATTCTGTTTGGATGATCGTCCACCTCTGCTTCGGCATGCGGCCGTGTGGCCAGCAGCCGGCTGGTCGGTCTATGCCCTTCACGGGCTGTAGCGCCACGGATTATTATTATTATGATTATTATTATTATTATTATTATTATTATTATTATTATTATTATTATTATTATTATTATTATTATTATTATTCCCCGCGGATATGGGGAAGTACTGTACAGTAGAGGAAGCAAGACCTGTCTTGTGACTATCATGTGCCGTGGATATATCACCAGTAGCTATGGAGGGTGAAGATAGTTTTAGTCTAAGATGAACTTCCATGTCGGTAGATTCGTATAATCTTAACCATCATGGAACAAACTCACTTTCTGATAGCTGCTCATTCTTTCCCTTCTCACACAGCTCACATGCCAGGTCTCGCCTCCTCATCTATACCTCTTTCATTTCACCTCCCTCTTATTTTATCGATATCATCTGCAATAATTAAAAATAGACTGGGGTGAAGTCTCAGATGTGGTAGGCCTATGGGCTTCCGTTACTGATTTAAAGATTTGGGGTTCCGGTTCCAAACGCTGGGTTTATCAGGTTTCTTCTGGGGATGGAACCACAGAGCTGACTGCCAGAACAGGATTCACAAATGCCAGACGGACTGGAACAATCATCGCATATATCCTATAGGCAAATGTGAGTCTGCATGAATCCGTATCGGCCCCGGCCCCGAAAAGCCACCAGACAATGTGTTTCTTATTGCTCTTCACTGTATTAATACATGTAATTTATCATACTGTTTTAGTTTATGCAATTACATACAGGTATTTTTTAAAATTTAAGTTATGTTTTTATTTAACGACACTCGCAACTGCCGCGGGTTTGCAAGAATTTTGTCTCGCAGGAGTTCTTTTACATGCCAGTAAATCTACTGACATGAGTGACATTGCTAGAAGTGTTGATTTGTGTTCTTTACTCTAGATTAAAATCGCAAGTTTCTTGTTTATGTTAGTTAATTAGTTAGGATACAATTAATTATACTTAATCACTCATTTAAAGTTTGTGTGACTGCAACCTGTGTATATTTTTGTGTGACTTTACTTTGTTTATAGTGTTTTTTTTATTTCTGTTATTGTATTTGTATTTCTGGTGGTGTGGAAGAGAAGGCCTGATGGCCTTAATTACACCAGAATAAATAAATAAATAAATAAATAAATAAATAAATAAATAAATAAATAAATGAGTCTGTCGCATTTAAGCACACTTAAATGCCATCGACCTGGGCCGGGATCGAATCCGCAACCCCGAGCACAGAAAGTCAGCACTATACCAACTGCGCCACCCAAGCCGACTACAGGCATGTTACATTCTTCTGTTTCTTCAAGGAATTTCAGTTTTTTAACGAGTTAGATGAGCTGTTATACAGATGGTGAACTTTTCTTTTGCATATTTAATGTATGAAAGCATGTTTTTTTCTTAATTGCCGTTTGGATCAATTCGTATGCAATCTAACCTTGCTTGTGAATGTGTTGCAAGTGCTGGGAACGGCCGATGTCTGCTGGATAAACCGTACCACGACCTCATCACAGCTGAGCAGGAGAGGGACCAGAGCCTACCGGGAGAGAGCTTCACTGAGGATAGACAGTGTCAGCTCGTATTTGGCGAAACATCCAAGATATGTTCGTACATGGTAAGTACGTGTGTTGTTCCCATACTATGGGTTTACGGAGCCTAGGCACAAAAGAGAAGATATTTTAAAAATGTAATAATGTGGAAATAAAAAAAAACTCACCCGTAACTTCTGGTTTTGGGGATCTAACTCCTTTGCTAAAAGTATGCCCTCATAGCATAAAGCTTTATTTGTAAATATTGTACTTCATTTTGAACCAACCTATCGACAATCTCTTTGAAACAAGATTATTACTCATAACTGATTCAAATAAAACCACATTGTTGGTCACTCAATTACCATAATTGATAATTCATGTCAATAATTAAAACTAGATGTTACTTTGTCACTTAATACTATGACTCGCTTCACCCAGGGTATCTCACAGAGGAACTGTCTTAAAAAACATACAGTAGACTCCACTTTCTTAATTTGACGGTAAATATTTGTGACCAGGACAGGGTTGTCAACTTTGACATTTCTTTCTGCACACCCGGCATGCCACCCGCCACGCTTTCAAATATTTTGTTAGAATTCTCCCGCTGTTCAATTGTCGCCGGTGCGCCGGAATTTTGTCCCGCAGTACTTCTTTTACATGCCAATAAATCTACTGATATGAACCTGTCGCATTTAAGCACACTTAAATGCCATCGACCTGGGCCGGGATCGAACCCGCAACCCCGAGCACAGAATTATCCCTGAATCTGAGAAAACGTAATGTCTCACCAAACGTGTCTATTTATAGTCAGATGCGTCTCTGGTATCCCTGTGCTACAATTCCGTAAAATTAAAATAGAGTAGGCCTACAGATCCGTGTAGGTGCCGCCGCCGTGGTAACCCGAAGATTTCCGTTTCTTAGGATTGCAGGAATAGTTCGACTGGCGCTTTTATTTGCTTTTCGTGCTCCAACTTCCAAACTATGACACGAAGGAAACATATAAATTACTCCTACGTGGACACGTGTCTAATACGTGATTTAGAGCACACTTAAACATCACCCTGTCATGAAGGGAGGTATGCGGACTGTTTGGAGAGCGCAGCTTCTGAGGAAATGTAAACAGGATCTTCAGAATTAATTCAGTGATACAAATTTAGTATCATCATCTTACCGTATTTCATTCATTCATTCATTCATTCATTCATTCATTCATTTAGTGTTCTGCCCAAGGGCAGATCTTTCTCTGCAAACCCAGCTTTCTCCAATCTTTCACATTTTCTGCCTTCCTCTTCGTTTCCGCATTTGATTCATATATCTTAATGGCCTCTACTGCGTGTTCAGTTCAAAGTGTGTCATGGCTCGCTGTATGCCGTCATGTGGCTAGCCGATGAGCCTAGAGAATGATCGAGATAAGAGGAAGATAGACAAAATATTGAATTGTGGCTTTTTGTTTTGTTTTTTGAACGATTAATTGTTCGAATGTTTTAAGGCCGACGCCAGTAAATTTGTTTTGTTTATGCCACGAAAGATATTTTATTGAGAATAAAATCTTTTTTCTTTCCATTTGCATCCACAATATCATAATGATAAAGTCATGGCATAATATATTAATGAACCTGATGTTAATTAATAAAATAATCATAAAAGAGAAAGGAGCCATTATGTATAGTTTGTCTCTCTCAAAAACAGAACAAAAAATAACTACACTTCCGCAGAGGCGTATTACTTATGTGCGAGAGAAGTTGCCTAGCAAGTACGGCGTTCATTCTGAAGAGTACTTGCCGATACGTACGGTAACGCCAGTAGTGGCAGGAATGTGAACTGTTTGGAAATACGTACTGAGGTGAGTTCTTTTCTTACTGTCGGGATACGGGAAGAGAGTTAAGACGATTACTTACGTATTTGTTGACATTAACTTCGACGGTCAACATGGACACGGAGCATTTGATTTGTATTGTGGAATGTTGCCGTACGCAACCGATGATAACAAATACCCTGCGTACGACTTGTCCGCGCAAAACACAGTTGAAAAAGAGGTTATGGTAGCACACAGACAGTAGGACCGCCATCTGTTGCTACGACGTTCAAGTTATACCGTACACGTTCTCAAGTTCAGATTGAACGCCTTGATTAATAGGCAACTTCTCTGACATAAAAGCTGAAACTCGTTTCAAATTGCTGACTCACAACAGTGACGTCATGACACACTTTGAAATGAACACCCAGTATGATCTGATATCTTCTTCTACTCCCAACTCTTCTCCCGTTCACCATTCCTTCCAGTGCATTCTTCAGTAGGCAGTTTCTTCTCAGCCAGTGACCGATTTCCTTGTCCTCTTCCTGATCAGTTTCAGCATTATTCTTTCTTCACCCACTCTTTCCAACACAGCTTCATTTCTTATTCTGTCTGTCCACTTCACACGTTCCGTTCTTTTTCATATCCACATTTCAAAAGCTTCTATTCACTTCTTTTTACTTCGTCGTAATGTCCATGTTTCTGCCCCATCTAATGCCACACTCCATACAAAGCACTTCACTAGTCTCTTCCTTAGTTCTTTTTCCAGAGGTCCGCAGAAAACGCTCCTTTTTCTGTTAAAAGCTTCCTTTGCCATTGCTATTCTCCTTTTGACTTCTTGGCAGTAGTTCATGTTACTGCTTATAGTACACACCAAGTATTTGAAGCTGTCCACTTGCTCTACTGCCTCATTTATAATTCGCAAGTTTACCTTTTTTTACTTTTTTTCATTACAACACCCGGTATTATTTACAGATAATTTTAGCCTGAAAAAGATTAAATTTACTTAAATGTTTCCCATTTAAATGATGTATAAAATGTACAACAAAACGAGGAAACTGGAAATCAAAGTTAATATTCTACATCTAGGCCAAATAGGAAAACAAAAAGCAAATTTAAAAAAAAAACTTCTAGAAAACATCACACGCAATTACAAGAGATTTTCAAAATGACCTCCATTGGCAGTGACACATGATCGACAACGCCTTAGAGAACTCTCGCTGACTCAGTGCTTCATTTGGAGTGACTTCTTGAGCAACTTCAAGCACATGTCCCCCTCAGCTGTACTGTCACAGGTACGCACAGTGCTCTGCGTTGCAAGATTTATTTTAACGATTTTCGCAATTATTCAATTTAGATTCATGGCTAAACGGTTTAATTTGCAAAAAACGAAATACTCACGACACTAACTGTTCAGATTATTTTTACCTGTCTACTTGTATAGCAATCAGCCAATTCTTTCGGGCCGTTGCCTCAATAGAGCGCTGCAAACATTGGGCAAAGACTATTTTTTTCCTGCTTAACGATGCTTCATCGAAGGAAAAACGTAATAAAAGTTTTAAGTTTAACATGTACAATCACCTCTTAATTTTTGGTCCATCGGTCCCCTTACACTCTGAATCATACATGTATTTTCTTTTCACGCTCGTAAAGGTAGAGCGGAAGCAGCGGTGCACAACGCAGCTGTCCACATGCGAGCGTGGAAAGATAAAATGTATGCACTATATATTATGAAGAGTAGCCCAACATAAGTAGCTTCATGTGTATGTACGCTGTCTTTTATAATTAAATAATTCTATAAAATTTTTTCTGTTACATAAAAAGCTGGCATCCATGATAACTGTAATGTTTATAAAACTTCAGAACATAATTCTGTTGTCCACACCTGTGGAGTAATGGTCAGCGCGTCTGGCTGCGAAACCAGGTGGCCCGGGTTCGAATCCCGGTCGGGGCAAGTTACCTGGTTGAGGTTTTTACCGGGGTTTTCACTTAATCCAATACGAGCAAATGCTGGGTAACTTTCGGTGCTGGACCCCGGGCTCATTTCACCGGCATTATCATCTTCATTTCATTCAGACGCTAAATAACCTAGATGTTGATACAGCGTCATAAAATAACCCAATAAAATAAAATAATTCTGTTGGAAAGGAAGTGAATTTCTTACGCACAATTGCTATGATAATAAAGTGGCTGAATTCAATGGACATGAAAAGATTGTTCAGAAAGCATTAAGGATAATATCATTATATATTTATTATCAAATACAGTACCAACCCCACTATGTTACGACTTATCTCAATTAATAAATAATGAGAGCGACGGGCGATGTGTATATATTTTAGAGCTATTTATTTATTTTTATTTTATTGGGTTATTTTACGACGCTGTATCAACATCTAGGTTATTTAGCGTCTGAATGATATGAAGGTGATAATGCCGGTGAAATGAGTCCGGGGTCCAGCACCGAAAGTTACCCAGCATTTGCTCGTATTGGGTTGAGGGAAAACCCGGGAAAAAACCTCAACCAGATAACTTGCCCCGACCGGGATTCGAACCCGGGCCACCTGGTTTCGCAGCCAGACGCGCTGACCGTTACTCCACAGGTGTGAACATTTTAGAGCTAAAATCACCATTACAATCTACAAAAAATTACAATTAAATCCAATTTCATAATAAAATTTAAAATAATAATCCAATAATAAATACAAATGTAATCCATCTCCACCAAAATATAAACTGCACCTTGACCTGAAATAATTTGTTTTACATTCTACACTCAATAAGAGTTAGCTTTTATCAGTATCGTTAGATGTAAACACGCGTATTTCTGTATTATAATGTTTCCAATTTTAGCAATATCTCATCTACAGCTGTACACTTATTTTAGCGATGCTTTACACAAACACGTTTCCGTAAATGTGATTTTCTTTGATCAAGTTGCACTGATTGATAGAGTGTGGTTGCAGCCAGTGTGCAAGCGGTTGTGGTGCACCACGGACATGGGGGAGCAGGCGGGCTGTCGGACGCAGTACATGCCGTGGGCCGACGGCACTCCTTGCAAGGCTGGACGCTGGTGCCAGAGAGGGGAATGTGTGGTTAAGACCGTTCTGGAGAAGGTCGATGGCAACTGGGGCAACTGGCAGCCGTGAGTATACTCCATTCTGCCTTCACTCGAATCCGCATAAAGATGCGTTTTCAAGACGATGTATTACTGAAATAACTTAGAATTTCTTACACTCTCGCCTAGTTTAACTTTATCTCACAAGTGAACTCTTAACGTGCTCATATTGGAGCGTGCCCTCAAATTGCACATGGAGATTTTTTAGTTGGTTATTTAACGACGCTGTATCAACTACTAGGTTATTTAGCGTCGATGAGATTGATGATAGCGAGATGATATTTGGCGAGATGAGGCCGAGGATTCGCCATAGATTAACTTGCATTCACATTACGGTTGGGGAAAACCTCGGAAAAATCCAACCAGGTAATCAACCCAAGCGGGGATCGAACCCGCGCCCGAACGCAACTTCAGACCGGCAGGCAAGCGCCTTAACCGACTGAGCCACACCGGTGGCCCACATGGAGATTTCCCTAGCATGGAGACAAATATAAAAACTAGCAGTAAAACCACAGTCTACTATATACAGTCGCGAAGCTCAATACGTAGTAAATATACAAATATTAGGTAGTTGCTCACCACTAGGATCGCTAATATCGCCTCATTACAGGCAATGCAAAATAGTACCGTCACAGTCTATTGTTTTTAGCACCCTCAAAGCTCAAGCTTCGTGACTGTATATAGTAAACTGTAGTAAAACTGTACCCATTCATGACGAACATTTTTATTCTTCTTTAAAAAAAGTGACCATAACTAATGATGTTAACAAACGAGATTTAGGCTACTTAAAAATAGCGGAAAAGCAATTCAAGTTTTAAAACCAAATGAAACTGTACAAATTTCACAATTAAAACATCGCTAAAATTGGATAATTTCTATAAAAAAAAAAAACAAAAATACAAAATAACTAACTTTCTACGAAGGTAACAAAATTATATTTCATATTTCCAAATCACGTAACCCAGTGGTATGACCATGATGATGCAAGAAAAAGCATTCCTTTATTCGGTGCAGGGTAAATCTATGTGTGCAATAGTATCATGCATTTCAAGCGCTATGTTCGGTTAAAGCAGGCATGCCAAAACCCTGCACATTGTGCAACTGTCTCTGTGCGATGTGCAATCTCTATTCCCCTACCTGGAGGGAGTGAATCGCCTTGGAGGGGAACGCGACAGGGCTATACAGCACCTGCAACAGCTTTTCTTTCAGTAACACAGTTTCAGTACGTGTGCCGATTTGGCTGTGTCTGTGAATGAGTTATGATAAATAAAGTAAGGAGTTCACAGATAACGGAGAAGAGAAATTACGAATCATATAACATAATTGTTATAATGTTTTCCTCAGCCAACAATAATTATTTTAAAATGAAAGGTTTTCATCAGCCCATGTCGAGGTAATAGTGTTGTGAGGTGACACTTTAGATCAGAGTAGTAAAGTTCTCAAAATATGACATTTCCAGCGCTTATTTTTTAGTCAGTACTCTCACGGTAAAACAAACGTGACAATGGCGTTATTTTGGAGTCTGTACTAACACAGCCCTCAAAGGTTAGACGACTTACGACTATCATTTCAATTCGTACTGTATAGACATTTTTGGTCTCTGCAAATAATTCATTTTCAAAGTGCGAAAAAAATTAATATTAATATTATATAGGCTAGTTTATTTTAATTATCCCTGGCAAGAGAGAAGGGTTAATTTTCCGTAATGGAAGAGGAATTCCCCCTGGGCCACATCTTGAATTCGTCACTGCTTCCCCAAACTTTGTGCATCAACATTTTACATTTAGCAGACTCACTTGTCAGCGTGACAAGACCATAGCACAATCATCCAGACTAGGGTTCGATTGCTGGTAGATCCTGCAAGATATGCGACAATAAAACAGAACAATTTTGTGGCAGAGTGTGTTCGCCAGTTTTATTGTAGCATTGACCCTAGTCCAGCCTCATTTTCATATCTTGTCACTGACTGAATAACGTCCACATTTCCAAAGGGTTGATAAATAAACCAGTTGTGACGAATAGCTTAGCGTAAAATATGAATATTAAAATACGAGAGATAGGGACCTAATCCTTTCATACGCTTCATAAAGCATGGCTTCAAGTCATTTTATATAATGAGTTCTTTGTTTAGAAGCATTTAACAAAAGATTTTATTCTCTTCGTTAAGTTTCTTTTTTATTTCATACTAAATTGAGCGATTTCTTTGTGCGATTTCTATTATCAGTTAATGTTTATTTGCTATTTTCCATAATTATATGCGTAATTGTCATGCAACTTCAGTATAGGGCAATAAACGTAAGACTTACATATTAATGTAAAAAAGATTGGGATTCCCCAAGGATTAAAATACAGTACGTATGTTACCGAATAATGTAAGTCTTATTTACGCTGATTTTCATTTATTTTAGTAGTATAAAATTTTTAATTAATGCTCATACAATTTTAGTAGCTTTCCCAATTACATTAAATAATTTTGATAATTGATTGATTACTGTAATTGATTGACTAATTATATAATGTATTTATTTATCTATTTATTTATTTATTTTTATTTATTTATTTATTTACTTATTTATTTATTTACTTATTTATTTAATTACTTATTAATTTATTTATTTATTTACTTACTTATTCATTTATTTATTTATTTATTTATTTATTTATTTATTTATTTATTTATTTATTTATTTATTTATTTATTTATTTATTTATTTATTTATTTATTTATTTATTTCTTCCAGTTCAAAAGTGCGACAACTAAAAAATTGTCATTTTTTAGTTATTTATACTACTGAAAGCCCCTTTCTTTCCGATTCAGTATTGAGATGTCATATTTACAACCAAGAAGAAAAAAAAATAAATAAACTCCTTTAGAAATAATTATAACTATGGACTTTACTAATTCATTATTAGTACATTTCGAAATGTATTAATAATGAACTGAAAGATTGTGATATACTCGTCCTGAATACTGACTCATTTCTAATTGTCGTGGTTATGAACCAGAACTCTGTTCCTTTCTAAGTGAGTTATTTGAAACTTTCAACTGAAGATATCTCAAAACTTGTTTTTTTGAGTTGTCGCACTTTTGAACTAGACGATCGATTTATTTATTTATTTACTTACTTATTTACTTACTTATTTATTTATTTACTTACTTATTTACTTATTTATTTATTTATTTGTTTATTCATTTATTCATTTAAATTGGTACGATCATATTGCTCGATTCTTTTTCTGCTATATTGAATTTTTAGTTTATAATAAAATTATGATAATCGCCACGACCAGTACGTCCACTATGACGACCACAATCACTACGTCCCACAACACCCACAATCACCATGATGACGACCATCATCAATGTTTCTGCTGCTGTTACTAATACTGTTACTACAATTATTTTGATTGAGTGTGACTTCCATCGCGTAATACAAAATGTAGTCCATAGATTTTATCCATATGCTTGAAAACATTTTATTCCGAAGCGATTGGGCAGTGGCTAAGGTAGCCTGCAGTATAACATTGAAATATTACTGTTTATCGAACAGAAACTGTCCGGAAGAACGTACAAAGAAATGAGCGTCACCATGTTACACACTCTTTCTCATTCTGCATTTTATAACTCTCAAGCAATTTAGCCCCTTTGTGATGTGGCAAATGATATTACCGATAACCTACAGGCTCACGGCACGGTAGGCTATATTTGCTTGAGCTCACAGTAGCGAGTTTATCTACTGTTCCAAAGCTGCGCTTCGGCTGATTACCTGGTTGTATTTCCTCAACTGTGAGGCGAATGTCATGTAATCCATGACGAATTCTCATCTCACTATCACCAATTTCATCGACGCTAAATAACCTAGTAATTAATACAGTGTCGTTAAATAATCAACTAAAAATATTTCCTTGAACTACTATTTGAAATACATACATAATCAGAAATCGTTTAGCTAATATGCGCCCAAACGAATTAAACTTTTGTTTTTAGGTATTGCACATATTATTTATTATTATTATTATTATTATTATTATTATTATTATTATTATTATTATTATTATTATTATTATATTATAGGTAATCGCAAAAATAAATAGAAGTGTGTAATTACTCGTAATTATGCAAATCAAACTTTCAGATTTGAATAAATTTATTTATTTATTTACTCGTAATTAATTTTGTACTAATTTAAGTAAAATAGCTGTAATTATATGTTGTAGTCATTTCTAATATAATTTTTATACTTTTGAAAGCGAAATACAGCTGCTTTGTTTTAACAGGAGTAAGGCGTACTTCAGTAAAGATAGTGACTACCTGCTTCATGAGACTTGGGTTTCTTGGTCTTTCAGAAGTTTAACAAAATTCTCAACGAAAATTATAAATAATTTCTGTAGCTATATATGAATTAATTTCTCAGATCAGGGGACATACTGTCCACTTCATTTTATTTGTCTGTTTATCTTGTGCGAGAAACTATTTAAAAAATGGTTTCAGTCGAATTCGAGTACTACATCACAATTTTGTGTTCTGCTCAGACCCGGACATAGAAACTCAGGCCCCCCTTTTTGGTAATTTAGCAAAAAAAAAAAAACAGACTTTACTCTTATTTTTTATATATATGAAAGTTTTGGTGTACCGACAAGTACCACCATTATTATTCTCCTCTGATATTGAAGCTTTAGACAACTGTCTAGTTTGCCTAGGCAGACGTTTGCTGCTGGTTCTGCTTTAAAATAAAATTGTGATTTTTTTTTCTAAAATATTGTATATCACGTATGCTGAAAATTTGTTTTCTTGAACATATCAAAATCGTCTTTTCAGCACATTCTCTAATGGGGAAATAAAATGAGCAATATTAAGAAACTTTTCTCACAGATACCTCAGAGAAGGCCAGCATCCTTGTAAGAAAAGCATCTCTCGTCCACATGGCGAAGTTGTACTGAGTGCGTAAGCGTTTTTGTAACATTCATTAGTAAAATTTATGGATATTATAACTAATTGATGAACTAGTGGACATACTCGTGTTAAATATGTAATATTTGTCCGGCTTACAGCTGTTTCAGTGCTTCACACACCATCATCAGCACTGAAACAGCTGTAAGCCGGACAAATATTACATATTTAACACGAGTAAGTCGACTAGTTCATCAATTAATTATATTCAAGTGTTAAAAGTGGTGTACGCAAGATTCAAAATGGATATTATAACATTTTCATTTTTAACTAGGCTGCATTGATTGCTGTATATTCTATCAAGCTTCTTTACTGAGCCAAGTTACCAGACTAAAATCTTTAGATTCAACGTAAAACCTGGTTTTAAGTACGGCACATAAAATTAAGTATTCAGTAGGCCTATATACGGTACACATTGTTTAAGTTGTATATTGAATTCTTAAACTACATTCGAAATAAAGTGGAAACCTTATTTTGAGAACAGTGACCCACCTATAATAGGGACAGTACATTTTTGATACTGTGAGATTATAAGAATCAGTATAATTAACAACGTACCGGTACCTTATTCTAATTGATGAAACTTTAAAGTTGTATGTACTTGTGTATGCAGGAACTACGCCTAATATGAGTAGACTTTGTTCAGAAGCTTGTAAACTCCTATATTTTACATACCGTAATAATTTACAATTTGAAGTTACTGTTTATTAGCGTGGTTTGAATCTTTGTGTGAATAATTAGTGTATTTGTCCGAACAGCCAGTGAATTATAATGTATGAAATTTTTCTAGCTAGAATCATTTAGTAAGAGAATATAAAGAACTTGCATGGTAAGGTTGAAGGATTTTACTTTTCTCTCCTTCCCGATCTGGCGATGATGATGTTCGGTATTTCATATTATTACCTATCATTAATTTTTACCACAGATTCGGAGAATGTTCGCGAACTTGCGGTGGAGGTGTCAAGAAGTCGGTCAGGCACTGCAACAGACCTACGCCCGCAAATGGCGGTCGGTACTGCACAGGACGTCGGGAACGGTATCGCAGCTGTGGAACACGTGACTGCCCACCTGGAAGCAAAGGTTACAGAGAAGAACAGTGCGCCGTCTTCAATAACAACAATTACAATATCCAAGGACTTCCTGAGGATGTGAAGTGGGTGCCAAAATATGGTGGATGTAAGTAGAAACTCGTAACCTAAAGCCCTTTTCTTCAAGTTTCTTTTTAGCGCTGTTAACAACGGGGTGAAATTGTTCGTAGTTTGCTTAATTGTGTTGAAATTCCGTCATTTAGCCTCATTTCGTTTTATAACTTTCTTCTTATCCATTCATTCCTACAAATAACCCTGTATTTTAACATGAGGCATTATGAAGAAGTTGATATTATGTGGACATATGCAAGCAACATTAAGGCCCATTCACAATGAAAATTAAACATAAACATAACGTAAGCATAAAACCTTGTGTCCATGTTATTTAATGAAAGCATTCACAATGAATTACATAAGCATAAACTTAATCTTAATCATAAGACATTAACATGAAAGTTTGCAAACTCCAAACTTTCATGGTTATGTTTATGCGATTTGGAAACAGTACACAAGCGGAAAGCGTGTTTTCATTTTTGTTTAACATCTCATGGGCTTTGCCTACAGGCAATATTTTGATCTATTGGCCGTGATGATAGCTAGGCGCGCAACATGGAATCATATGACGAAAAGTTGATTATTTTACATCTCCGTTTCTTTGATTTCAAGTATTGAAAGCCACATACTGATGCCATTGTAGTTATTAGAAACATAAATTGAATAGCAACATCGTCAGTCATTGTGCTATTCTCCATTTTTATGTAATAGATTCTGTAGTTTTGTTGATTCGGTATGTTTGTTTCCACACATGTGTTATGTTTACGTTATGTTTAATTTTCATTGTGAATGGGCCTTGGCTACTTAAGTTTGTAGGATATGTTTATGTGCTTATGCTAATGTTTACGTTATGTTTAATTTTCATTGTGTATGAGCCTTAACACAGCAAAGTAATATTCTTTAAGTGCTAAAAACACATTTTAATAAATACCGGTAATATAATGCATAACGTCAGGTTAATTTAGGATAGACGGAGTGGGGTAAATGGATATGGTACATAGGATAAGTAGATAGATTAGGCAAGTTTAGTGTCTAGTGACCGCTGCTTACAAGCTGGCGCATAGCGCTTGAAATACGGTTCTAAAGTGGTTCCCGCGTAACGTCAATTCCGCCGCTCGGAGCGCTGTTCGGTTCTAGGCCTAGATATTCGTAGCAGAACACTTAAATGGCATTGACATTTGGGACATTTAAAGGACTCACCGTTGCTTATTAAATGCTTCGTACAATATTTTATGATCTATAGATGTAATTTCAAAATTTCATCTCAATTATATTAAAATAAATGGCTGTCATTCTTGAGTTTAAAAGATATTACATATTATAAATTAAGGCACTACCTTCCTGTTGTTCAATTGATACACCATACCTTTTCGGAAATAATGAAAGAAACTTAATACATTTTACATGAACACTGCAGTCTACCCTTTTCACGTGTTTAGTTTAATCATTTGTAAGTGGGCCTAACTTTTCCCTTTCTTTTTTTTAAAAAATAATTTGACGTTGAAGTGCTATGATTTTTTCTAATGTAAACTGCAGTCACAATGCATGATAAGTACAATTGTGTGATTTTTCTTGCACACCTTGTAGTGGTGAAATAAATATCTAATAGGCCTGCTGATTAATCTGTAGTGGATAGTAATAGCAAATGCTATAGGCCTAATATTTTAGTGCGTATAAACAGTTTTCAGATTAGAAGTTAGAATTAAATTAAATTAGGAAGTTAGTCTGCAATATATGTGATTAGAAATGGTTTCGCATTTGGCGATTTCCCAAAACATAAACAAATACCTCAGGATTCTCAGGATTCTCTTAGAATTTTGCCGCCTATATGCACATGCGCATCTGCTCTCCCCGATCCCCACTTCACTTTTACTAATGTCTGCATCTTGTTCCACTGAAATGTTTTCTGTTGTCACTCATGACATGTCAGTTTAATGAAAGCATAAAGAAAAATCTTCGTTACACCATACGGTGATAGTTGTACCTTATCACAACAAATAATTGTAGTAATTATTGTTTACTTATTACTCGTAATGTCGTAATAATATTTGATTTGGCTTGGAGGATGAGGGGACTAGCTTACGTTACACTAAACTCGGCATGCACTACATTAAAATTGCATTGCTGCGTATGTTGTATCCTAAATAATGCAAATCGTATATGTGTCAATATTCAGCAGTAATAATTAACCACTGTCGAAGAATATTTCGCCATTACAAATGATTTTTAATCATACTCTTTTCCTCGAAAGTATTGAATAATGCTACTGATTGTCTTAAGGCAAGACAAACTAAGAACTATACTAGTTTAATGATGATGATGATGTTAGAAATAGTTTTCTTCATTGTTCTATATACACTTTTAACACTTAGAGATAATCACTGATTAACTTGCAACTTCTTTACTGTATTAACTTTTTAGGTAACAAGCTGGCCAGTCTAGTCAACGAGATAATTATCTAAAAAGTTAATAAAGTAAAGAAGTTGGAAGTTAATCAAATAGTTTGGATTCGTTTATAACTTACTTACTTACAAATGACTTTTAAGGTTCATTGCCACCCTCATATAAGCCAACCATCAGTCCCTCTCCTGTGCAAGATTAATCCAGTCTCTATCATATCCCACCTGCCTCAAATCCATTTTAATATTATCCTCCCATCTACGTCTCGTCCTCCCCAAAGGTCTTTTTCCCCTCCGGCCTCCCAACTAACACTCTATATGAGTTTCTGGATTCGCCCATACATGCTACATGTCCTGCCCATCTCAAACGTCTGGATTTAATGTTCCTAATTATGTCAGGTGAAGAATACAATGCGTGCAGTTCTGCATTGTGTAACTTTCTCCATTCTCCTGTAACTTCATCCCTCTTAGTCCCAAATGTTTTCCTAAGAATCATATTCTCAGACACCCTTAATTTCTGTTCCTCTCTCAAAGTGAGAGTCCAAGTTTCACAACCATACAGAACAACCGGTAATAAAACTGTTCTATAAATTCTAACTTTCAGATTTTTTTTGAGAGCAGACTGGATGACAAAAACTTCACAACCGAATAATAACACGCATTTTCCATATATATTCTGCGTTTAATTTTCTCTCGAGTGTAATTTATATTTGTTACTGTTGCTCAAGATATTTTAATTTTGCCACCTCTTCGAAGGATAAATCTCCAATTTTTACATATCCATATACCGTACTTTGTCTTTTAGGGATTTACTTCCAAATCTATCACTTTACTTGCTTCAAGTAAAATTTCTGTGTTGTCGCTAACAGTTTGTGGATTTTCTCCTAACATATTCACGTCATCCGCATAGACAAGCAGTTGATGTAACCCATCCAATTCCAAACCCTCTCTGTTATCCTGAACTTTCCTAATGGCATTCGTTTATAGTTTATTTTAAATACTATTGTACTAAATGTTAATATAGGCATTAACTTGAAAATGTTAATACTGTTACGGTACGTAAAACATAGTGAATATGAATAGGTAACTATCTTTCTGTGTATAATTTTCACATAAATCCAGTGTTAAGTATTCTTTTGTGTAAATTATATTACTTTGTTACAACACGTCTGAAATCTCCAAGAGGGTCATTCCCCCCAGGACATCCCTTGAATTCATTACTACTAGAAAGGATTCTCTTCATTCCGTATGCCAAAAGTAAAATTGGTGTAGGTATTAAGATGGTAAAAATGACTATTTTCGAGATCACTGAGACTGAACACATTGCAGTATTCATACAATAGACTATTTTGTCCATTTTTCCTTGAAAGAATCTATTAGAGGTTCATTTACTGTCAGAGCATAATTGTTACCATGCTGTGCAAGGATGCTAGACATCTCACCCTGAATAAGGGATGAACACTATAGGCTAATTAACATGCAAATAACCTAAACCTTCCAGTGAAAGTAAATAAGCATTCTTTGTCATCACTAAATAAAATAAATTTTTAAGTTCAAATTTAATATATGTGTTTTTACTTCCAAGATTCTTCGACAAGTTCTCACATATGGTAATATGATAGGAAAAGATTTCTATGGTACAGAAGAAGAATTAATTTAAATCAATAACTTTTTCTTGATTAAACTATGTAGACACTTTTCATTATTTCCTTCGATTTCAAAGTTATTTTCTAGAAAATTAGTTACACCTCAGATATGCTTAAAGAGAAATTTAATGTCAAAACATGGCACTTTATTACTCATATTCCTGAAAATTGCCACCCAATTACTACCAGTAACGAGTTTTCATCATTGCTTTAAAATAAAAAAAAGAAAATTGATTATTCTGAAAAGTAGGTTGCTGTTTATGAGCTAGATCTAATATCATTATTTTTAAGAATTGATTTTGGAACAAAAAAATTAAACCAATTTTTTAAGTACTATAGGAGTTTCAAGAAATTCGCTTATGTATAGTGTGACCTTAGCTGAAAATTCTGAAAATTCACGTGGTTACAAAATACGGATAATCTGCATTGTATGAACGATTTCCAAGAAGCGCGGTTCATTTCTCTTAAATATAGGGTTGTACCACAGTCTAGTATATACAGTCACGAAGCATGAGTTTATGAGGGTACTAGAAACAATAGACTGTGCAAGTACTATTTCGCATTGTCTGTAATGAAGAGATAGCAGCGATCTTAGTGGTTAGCAACTATCTATGGATGCATATTTACTACATATTGAGCTTCATGACTGTATATACTAGACTGTGGTTGTACTTTAAAATCTGTCACATCAGAAACTTCTGATTTCAAACAGTTTTCCAGCCGAAGTTATCTTAGCAAGCCTGAGATTTAGTCCCTATTGCCAATATCCCGACTGGAGATATCCGTTTTATATTTGTTTTGGTGCAATTATACTGAAGATTAATAATTTATTGAGTGAAAATTATCATCCATTAGATTTTACCAGAACTGGAACTTTTAACCATTAATTTTTTTGAAGTTCATATCATTTGGTTATTGTTATTTTTTTATTGCAGTTAGTCCTGATGAGCGCTGCAAGCTTTACTGTAGGGTACATGGCACTAGTGCTTATTATCCTCTGAAGGAGAAAGTCGTGGATGGAACACCTTGTGGTCCTGACACATACGATATGTGTGTGAACGGGATTTGCAAGCCAGCTGGCTGTAATCATATGCTTGGCTCGACAATGCAATTGGGTGAGATAATTTTTATCTTTTCATATTTTTCCTTCAATTAGCCTACATTATAAATAGTTCATAATAAATTGTGAATAGCAATAGTCAGTTCCCTAGGTTACGTAAGGAATGTTGTCTATTACCTTATAATACTTTATAACTTATTACAAAAACGATATAGGCCTAATGCATTACATGGCACAGAGATACCGGAACTATAAAGTAGACTGTAGGTTATAAGGGACTAGTGTTACAATAATCCTCGAGCTCCACAGCTGACGCAGTACAACAATTGCCGTATGTTACGCTTTCAAGCAGTGGCGGCTCATGAACTTGTGGATTGGGGGAGCTGCAGTAGATTTTGGTACATACAAATTTCACTTCTTGATATCATTACTAATAAGTATAGGACAAAAATAAATGCACTACATATCGAAAAATCAAAACTTCCTGACTTAGTTGGGAGATGTCTGTTGCATCATTTGCCATAATCGCTTAAAAAAAAAAAAAACATCCATTTCAGTCTGAATTTCAGATCAGCAGACACTTAACATGCAATCTACCAGTTCATTCTGAATTGTTTTAGAACTACCTTTAAACAGTGGCATTTTCCAAATAATTTTTGAGAGGCTCGTTTAGATTACTCACGAACTGTAGCAACCCACGAAATACACCAGGGTTCTTCGAATCGTTTTTTCGTCATGTCCCCTAAGGGGGAGTTCATATTGGCCACAAAATCAATATTTTTTAAATAATTTCACTTTTTGTTATTATTTTTGAGAATGTTTGTTTTCCTCGCTTCACTTAGTTGCGCAGCAATATTAGTTTTGCCTAACATTGTCAATGAAACAACATTTTTCAGGTGAGACAGCGAAGATTCGTGCTTTTTAATTTTTAGGGGCAAATGTCCTAAATCTGTCACACCACGCCTAGTCTATGCATTATCGCCACCGAAGAGGAGGCAAGGAAAACAAAATACAGAATTTTTTTGTTCACATCCACGTAACCACAAATGCTTAGCGTAAATTTCATTGTTATACTTCCTTACGTACTGTATATGCACTATTTCGGCTGGATGAAGCTTGAGTAAGATTTAAGTCGGTTAATGAACGACCATTTAATTTCACTTCATTACATCAATATTCTCTGCAAGGCAAAGTTGAGAAAAATAAAATTAATATTCTGTAATTCACACACACTCACACATTTGCACTGGTTAAGTTACGGTACTAAGACGTCACACCAAGGCAATGTTCTAAAAGTGGAAAAGAAGTCTCTTTCGTATTTTACTGCTATATTAAAAGGATTCTACTCGTGCAATCATTTTGAGTTAAGTCAAATATTAGGTTCTGCTGGAGGCTGGATATATACGTAATAATAAGGCAAAAGAGAATATTAATTTCGTTATATTAACTCGATAAGATTCTACAACAGTAAGTATGTGAAGATAAAATAAAAATTTTGTCATTAAGTTTTAAGGGAATAGAGAATCCATTTGACGCAGCATTACAATAGCGGTGTAGGAGGGGAGGAAAGATCCCTTGTGGCCTGGCCCTGCAAGCCACTGCAGCGAAATATGGTTTTTAAACAGCGGCAGTTTCCCTCTGCTTCCCTTCACCTCTCTACCCCCTGACCTAGCAAAAGACACTCTCTACGAACTGTCCCACCTTGCAGATCCCAGGACGACTTTGAATGCAGTGTCAATTCCAGTACAGTCGACACACAAAAAGATTATGCATAAGTTAATAGTACATATTCCCGACCAGATGAAATATAAACCAGTTTACCAATAAAAGCTGTAACAATTCTTCTACAAATTAAAATAAATATTATTTTTATTTTCCTGTCAAAGCAGGGAGTGCTGCAGCTCCGTAGCTCTTATGGACGAGCCGCCCCTACTTTCAAGCATACAATAACAGCAGCATACCACTGCAACATCACAAACATACAGTAGCGTGCAAATTAATCCGAACAACGTAATTACTTGTGCAAAAACACTCAAACGGGATAAAAAAAAAATCTAAGACATACCTCAGTAATCTATGTGGTCTCCCTTGTTCCTAATAACAGCACTGAGACGATTTGGCATGGATTCCACTAATTTCCCACAAATATTCTTCATTTCTTCATCTCAAAACCATACACCAATGAGGGCAGAAATCATCTTCTCCTTTGTAGAACAATCCATTTTTTGCATTCTTCTTTTGCAAATTGACCACAATTTCTCAATGGGGTTGATGTCGGGTGAGTTGCCTGGCCAGGGGAGTACCTGAATATTCTTCTTGTTGAAGAATTCTGTAGTTTTTCGAGACGTATGGCATGGTGCCAGGTCTTGTTGGAACACACCTCTGCCATCCGGAAATGATTTTTGCAGCTGGGGTACGATTCTGGTTTCCAATAAGTGAATATATTTGTCAGAATTCATCATTCCCTTGATAGGTATTAATGCTCCAGGCCCTTCATGTGTAAAACAACCCCAAAACATTACTTTAGGGGGGTATTTGGGTGCTTGTTGGAGATGAGCTGCTGTTACTTTTTCGGATCCTTTCCGTACGTAAGAAACACGGTGGCTGTGGACCTCGAAATGAGACTCATCGGAAAAAAGTACATTCTTCCAGTCATTCACTGTCCAGTGTTGATGTAATTTTGCCCACATTAAGCGTTTTTTGCACATAACAGGGATTAGCAGTTGCTTCTTAATAGGCTTATGAGCCCTTCGTCCAGTTTCCAAAAGCCTACGCCGCACTGTTGTGATGTGGATATTCGCCCCAGTGGTAGCCATTAACTCGCGGGTTAAGTCGACAGCAGTTAGTCTAGGATTTAATTTACTTTTCCTGACAATTAAACGATCATCTGCAGGTGAAGTCTTCCTTTTCCGGCCACAGTTTCCTTTTTTCTGGGGTGTGATGGATCCAGTCTCCCTGTATCGTTTTATGATCGAATTAACAGTAGCCAAACCGATGTGACATTCTGCAGCAATATGCCTCTGTGTCATACAAGAATGCTCTGCTAATGTTATAATTTTAGACTGTTTTCGTGGAGTTGTATCCATTTGTGAAGACGACAGAATGTACACAGGATTGCAGTATTAAGTCTTCAACACAACTGAAATGCTTATAAGTACAAAACGACAGGCAAAATGTCACATATTATAAAAAAAATAATAACGACAGACCTTCAACAATGGAATTACACGTACTACAGATATCAATTAAAGTGGTATGAGCAGCTGTGAGGCCAACAATGACAGAAAATGTAAAAATATGTCGTGTTCGGATTAATTTGCATGCTACTGTACATGATAAACAACAACAAAGAATCGGACATAACACATCATATGTTTACTTTCGGAAGTGGTTAACAGGAAGAATCATCATTCAATTTGATACCGATACCCACGTGTTTACGAACTCTTTGCAAGTGACAAACAAGTAGCAACTGTACCTACTTAGTTACTATTTCAATGCGCCAACATAGCAAGAACAGTTTCCTTTAGTGTACACTCTCACTGCGCAAGAAATAAAATGTTTCTCTGTTTAACAAATATAATTCTGACATTCTGCACTTGAAAGTGCATTTTTTTAAGTGCTAAGCAATGTCGTACATAGTATTTTGTTTCTATAGAGTGTCAGTATTTCCTACCTAGAACTTTAATGATGGCTTGTGAATGTAACTTTCCATAATGGTCCATAGTCTAATGAATTTTAACTGTGAAATCTATGCTTTTCTTAATTTGTTATATTACGACGCTGTATCAAATACTATGGTTACCTAGTGTCTGAGTGAGATGAAGGTGATAATGCTAGTAAAATGAATCTAGGGTCCAGTGACGACAGTTACCTAGCATTTGTTCTTAATGGGGGAAAACTCTGGAAGAAACTTCAACCAGGTAACTTGTTCCAATCAGAATTTTAACCAGAGACCGCTTGTTTCACAATCAGACATGCCAACCATTACTCCACGGTGGTGGACCTATATTCTATGCTATTTTGAAAATAATTGATTGAGCCATACTAGTGCAGCTTATAGCTGTTCTTGATCATCTACATGACATATGAGTTCCTGGCCAATCTCTTCTTCAGAATATTGTATCAAATACAGGATGCAACAGGACTTTACAACAAATTTTGAAAAATTATAGGTCGTACAGAGAGGATCTTTTTGTTGAGGAACATATCATCGATGTCACGTCCTTAAGGACCTATACATCCAAAAATTCAGATCTGTTTTTTTTTTCCTTTTTTTTTCTGATAATTGGGTACAGTGCTGTTCAAATTGCATTCCCTTTATCTCATTACAAGTTTGACACCTACATAGTATTGATCGTCCAACTTTATCGAGAATGGCAGAGTTATATTGGATTTATTGAATGATAGGACGAACTGAAGGCGCACTACACAGAACAACAAACCTACATACAAACTGCAGAGCAACATAATTCGAGCAACGTAACTCGTATAGACTATTCATTACATTGTGAAACCTACCTGTACACGAGGGGAAGCTGAAAGTGGACTGAGAAGTTGTCCTCCCTCTCTACGCTTCCACTTGCAGCTAGCTAGCTCACATACCCCCACCATAAGGTTCTTACTATAAGCTATAGCACACGCAGGCATTTGGTTTCACGAGATAACGAATGACCTACATGTACTGAAGTCGCCACCAGCATAGCTCTGTCAGCTAAGGTGCTTGTCTGCCGATCTGGAGTTGCGTTTGGGCACGGGTTCGATTCCCGCTTGGGCTGATTATCTAGTTGGGTTTTTCCCGAGGTTTTCCCCAACCCTAAGGCAAATGTCAGGTAATCTACGGCGAATCCTCGGCCTCATCTCGCCAAATACCATCTCGCTATCACCAATCCCATTATTGCTAAATAACCTCGTAGGTGATACAGCGTCGTTAAATAACCAAGTAAAAAAAAGATATATGTAAACAGAGGTGATAAGGGCGGAATTCATTGCTAGAAAGAATCACATGTCATCGAGCATATGTTCCTTAACAAAATGTTCCTTGAGCTATCAATTTTTTAAGTTTTTTCGGTGAGGTCCTTTTATTACCTGTAGATATCATTTAAGGATTTCCATTTATAGCTCAATCTTCCGTTTAAATTTCTTGGTTTAAACAAGACAGAGAATCAGACTAGACTAAACCACTTTTATGTATTAAGAGAGTTGAAAATATACACATAAACACAGCCACACCCATGTCTATTAGCATAAATGTACTTTTTATTGTGAAAATAAACATTCTCTTATCCATTACAACGCCTGAACTTCGTCAATCTGCCCAGTTTTAGTGCTTTGATATGATTTAATTGCATAGTGGAGTTTATAAGTTTGCAGGCAAGTTACCCTCAGTCTCTCCTATTATACGCAAGAGGAAAGGGTGGGTAAATGTTATGAGAGAATGTTATGTGCTTTGTCTCCAGACATGTGCGGGAAGTGTGGGGGGGATAACTCTACCTGTGTGCCCATCAAGGGTAGCTACAACAACTCTACTTATGGTTACACCAGAGTGGTGCGGATTCCAGCTGGCTCTTCAAATCTTGACATCAGACAGTATGGCCACAAGGGGAACACGGATGACAACTATCTTGGTAAGAGAGAAGCTCTTGATTCTTCCTCCATGAACTTTATGTTAGCAGCATGTTACCTAGGCACCTTACTTTTCCAAGATAGATGTTTTTTCTATTAAAACTACTTAATCTAAATAAAGCAAACCTTATCAGTAGAGATAAGAGCAGTGAAGAATAGTTAAGAGGCTTCGTATCTTTGGAGAAAGTAAGTGGTCCATATGTCAAATGATGGAGTACTACCTTATAATTGTAAAATTTCTGTAGAGGACATTTATTACTATTTTTTAAATTTTATTGATACATGTGTGACAGGCTAATTTTTTCAATATTTTTAAGAATGAAATGACTTTTCACAAGGATTTCCAGGTTTTCAGTACCGGTATGTCACAAAAGAAAAGTCGTGGCATTTAGCACAAGGAATATGCAAAGAACTTCCGAGAGTAACACAAATCCATTCGCACCATGTGGGAGGATGTACTAGTGTGTAAAACTTTACTAAAACTAAAGTTTTACACACTACCAATAAAGGTAAAGGTATCCCCGTAACATGCCAAGAAGGCACTTGGGGGGCATGGAGGTAGAGCCCCATGCTTTCCATGACCTCGGCACTAGAATGAGATGGTGTGGTCGGCACCACGCTCTGACCACCTTTTACCCCCGGGAAAGACCCGGTACTCAATTTTATAGGAGGCTGGTGAACCTCAGGGCCGTTCTGAAAGTTTGGCAATAAGAAAAAATCCTGTCACCATCTGGGATCGAACCCGGACCTTCCAGTCCGTAGCCATCTGCTCTACCAACTGAGCTACCTGGCCACCACACACACTACCATTATAACACAAAAACATTATATTCGTATAACATTAATGCGGATATATTATTAACCACCAATTTAGGTTTGTTATAAAAATTTAGGTGACACAATATTGATACCTTTTTCATTCATTCATTTATTTTATTCCATAGATCTTACATGAGCAATGAAGCTTTAAGATGTGGAACATGTCAACATTTTACAATATTACAATTACAATTTTTACAAATTTTTATAGTTTTACAATTTAGTAATTTTCTACAATTTTTTAAATTTTGTACAATTTTTTTTTTTACATTTTTTTACATTTTGGCGAGATGTAGTGAGATTTACCTGGGATTTACATTAAGAAGACGTGCTTGCAAATGTGTTCTCCTTTATTATTAAATGGAAATACTAACTTTCTGTAAATTCCTTTTAAACCGGTATTCATTGCTGTATTCTATTTTTAAAATGATCTTATTTTATAGTACATATATAAATCTATTGTGAACATCCACCTTTTTGTGAGGAACATTAGTTGAAAATGATGATTCTGTTTTATTTCTAAAAATATATATAAAAATGTTTATAGCCTATGACGCAATGTCCGTAAATACGGATTTTGAGCATTCCATGTGGGATCTAGAAAAGACAAATTTTTTCACCCTCAAATACATGTTATCCTACAGAATGGAGGGCACTTGAGAACCCTATTCTTTTCACATAATTTAAAAAGAAAAAGTTATTTAAACTAATATTTATATTTGTCTAGCCTTGGTAGATGAAGACACTGGCGAATATATTCTAAATGGAGGGTTCATGGTGTCGATCTTCCGCAAGCTGTTGTTGTTTGGAGGTGCTACTCTGGAATACACGGGCTCTCAGACTGTGGTGGAAAGAGTCAATTCGTCATCCAGGCCTCTCAAGAAAGATTTAATCCTAGAGGTAATATTTCGATATAACTCTTTAGAGGTAATATTTCAATGGGACTCTTAGTTGAGAAACTCAGTGCGTTGTGTGCACTATTTTTACATACTTGTGGCACTTTGTTTAGGTTCTCTCTGTGGGAAGCTTACATCCACCAAATATAACCTTCCAGTACACAGTTCAACGTGGCACACAGTACCGTTGGGAGTTGAGAGACAAATGGTCCCCTTGTGATAAGGTCTGCAATGGTAAGTCATTGCTCCCATTATAAACTTAAAATTGAAATAAGTCTTCAACGTTGTATGTTATTGTCATCTTTCGATAATGTAGGTCTACTCTTAATTGAGATGGCCACTACATCCATGGTACGGATATTTAAAACTTTAATAACGGATGTGATTGACTATAAGGAATATATTAGGGTCTAATGTGTTTGATACTGAATTATAATTTAATAGGTACCGTACCATACTAATTTTCAGTGTCAGTGTTTCAATAGGAAAACAAAATATTGTATTATGTTAATCTTTCTCATGTATTATTCATTTCTTGTATAATTTCTTTCCTCAGTCCTCTTCAACAGTGAGGTTATTTTCTTGCTGTACCATAGGCAATAGCTTTTGCACTACCAAGAGCACTGATATGTGAGCCCAACTAGAAACATGCAAGCTTGCGGCATCATTACCTACTTACACGCTGCTAGTGCTGCCCATATGCATGTATACATTTTTTATAACTTCGTAAAAAGTCATCGTTCACATAGTGAAGTCGGTTGTTGAAAAATTACCCATTGTCCCTCCAAATGAATCCTCTAGGTTCAAAACCCCCTAAAGACCATTTTGTTCAGAACTGAGTTATGCCCACATACTGCTTTCTAAGAATGAATTGTAATGATATGTATAGTTTGAATTCAAAAAGCCACTAAATTTAAAGCAAAAGGTTTGTTAAAAGTCACTGTTAGGTTGAAAATTTCTTCTATTTGCCACAAGTTACTGTCAAAATCCTTTAATTAGTGAAAGTGGATATAGGGGATTTTGAATCTATAGGATTCAAATATTGTTTTTGATCCATTTTGATTCTTGCGTACACCACTTTTAACACTTGAATATAATGAATTGATGAACTAGTGGACTTACTCGTGTTAAATATGTAATATTTGTCTGGCTTACAGCTGTTTCTGTGCTTCACGCACCATCATCAGAGCCTACTAGATCGCGGCGTCATCTCGAACTTCTCTGCCTGTTAGGAGGGTGTGTTTTATTGTTGGAAGGTGTTGAAGTGTGGAGTGGAATAGTGTGTGTACTGAAATTGATCTGTGTGTTGAGGATTTGATCGGGGTGTGTTTTAGTGTGTTTGTATATTTCGTATTGTTCTAGTGTGTTGAAACACAATAGTGTGTGAAACACAAGAACACAAGAAATACATCACACTAACATATGAAAACAAAAGCACACATAAGATCGCATCTTCATTCAGAAAACAGAAATACAACATAACATACAGAACAGAAAACACACTACAAAGACATCTCAACACACAAAAAAACACAAACAAATAAATACGACCACACAGGTGTATACAAACTCAAATGTAATAGTTGCGACAAGTTCTACATAGGACAGACAGGCAGATCATTCCAAACACGCTACAAAGAACACATTAAAGCTATAACCAGAGGACACAATACATCTACATATGCCGATCACATAAACAATACTAACCATACATGCAATAACATAAATACGGACATGGAAATCCTACACACACAACCCAAGAACCAAAAACTCAACACACTAGAACGATACGAAATATACAAACACACTAAAACACACCCCGATCAAATCCTCAACACACAGATCAATTTCAGTACACACACACTATTCCACTCCACACTTCAACACCTTCCAACAATAAAACACACCCTCCTAACAGGCAGAGAAGTTCGAGATGACGCCGCGATCTAGTAGGCTCTGAAGATGGTGCGTGAAGCACTGAAACAGCTGTAAGCCGGACAAATGTTACATATTTAACACGAGTAAGTCCACTAGTTCATCAATTAATTGTTTTTGAATCTTCAAATGTGTTTGAGATGCTTTTGATTCTTGATAATAAAATTTTCAAACACAGTTTTTATTTTCTTAATGTGTATTTGGAGTTACACATTATTACTGAAGACATATACATTTCAACAAATTAACACGCGTAATGAAGTTTAATGACCTCTAAATGTGTGTTGTAAACATAGTGACCTTTAAAGAAGTGCTAAAGATTAAACACTTTCCAGCCCTAATAGTCGGAATTTCACGAACAGCATTCTAGTGGGAGTAGCTTGATCTTCCAGACCTTCTGGCCACTTAGTGACTGTTATAGATGAGGAGGCGAGACCTGGCATGTGAGCTGTGCGAGAAGGGAAGAGAGTTTATTTCATGATGGTTAATATTACACGAATCTACAGACACGGAAGTCCATATCAGACTAAAACTTATCTTCCCCCTCCTTACCCATTGGTGATACAGCCACGGTACATGATAAGGTCACAGGGCAGGTCTTGCCTCCTCTACTGTAGCTATGGGACAGCAAGGAAATAAGCACATTACCGGTATATCAGCACTTTGAAGTAAACATGAAGTCGACTTCTGTTTCACTGAATGTGGAGACTTGCTTCCACTAGTGCTGCAACTGAACATATTGCACTTTTTGGAAAAGGACCCAATCAGTAAAAAGCAGAAGTAAATGTATCTGCAGGAATATAATATAATAACTTAATAAGTATACTTTTCAACACCAAATTATTCAGAGGTGGATTGTGAATAAGGGGGAATTATCTTTAAATATATTATCTGAATATAAATGAAAGAAATAGAGCTTTGTAGATAAAGGAAATGGTAAAGGAATTCATTTTATAGGTTTTATTTTTAACGTGACAGTTTATATTTAAGGAGCTTGCTTTAATAACTAATTCCAGGTGAACGTTGGCAATTACCAATATGTGTGAGGATGGACAACATGCAGATTGTGCCAGAGGAGCATTGTGCAGGCCTCTCACAGCTGCACAGATATACAGAATCCTGCAACAGTCACTGCATTCTCAAGTAATTATTTAATTGTTGTATTCGTTAACATTAACTTTGCTGCTGCAATCTGCTATAGGCCTATGTATTTTGTTGTTACTTTCTCGCTTTGAATAGCTCCGTACTATAGTCAATTTCATTGTTATATATCTGGATCACTACCTACAGTAGCGTTTAGATTAGTAACGAAATTTGTGCCAGATTGAATCTCCCAGTTGATTAGCTAACTCTGTTATTTACCCGTGGCAGTAGCAGAACCTTGCATAAAAAGCTCTTTAAATTTAATATTTAATATCTAAACTATCTTTCCATACAGTGTAAGGTGATGGTAGTGGAAAAACAAAAAGTTGTTCATAGAAATGTTTAAGATGAATTAATTAAGTGATTCATGTTTTGTAAGTGAATGCATTTCACGAAATTAACTAATACATCCATAGTTACTAAATGTTATATATTTGAGCTACAGCACTGAAAGTTGAGTTTGGTGTGAAATTATATTGATTCCAGGGCTTGAAATGGACCAGAGCAGACCGAAATGACGTTCAAGTTCATGAATTTCAGGAACTTTTTCGTTTCTTCTCGTAAGAAGTGACTATAGTCCATTCCAGTTAATTTTAATTTCGTATTAATTAGATGGATATGGCCGTTGATCTTTATGCACACTAAATATATGAAAATATTTTTCTCTTGCATACCGGTACCAAGTTGTTCAAGTTTATTTTGGAAAAAAAAAAAATTATCAAAGAAAATTATTCAGGATGTATGCATTTCATTCAATCGATTTTCCATATATAAATATTTTGAACTTAATTATTATAACTTATTATAATTACTCGACATCATCTCACTGGTCATTAATTCCCTGGTCATAAACACCACAGTGTCCACGAAAATAACAACGTTCTGTTTCATGCAATGTTCATTTCCAGCACTGATTCATTCATAGCTACCCGGTACATACTAATAATATGTAGAATAATGATACTGGTAATTATGATGATAGTAATAGCGATGATCATTTTTTTCATAAAGAAAATAATCATAATAATTGTGATAAAGTCATTAATAATAATAATAATAATAATAATAATAATAATAATAATCATAATCATAATCATAATCATTCTATATATCTGTATGAAAGGAATTACATGATTTTATATTGCTTACCGTACGGTACCATACTATATTTATGGCAATAAAGTTTGTCAAGCAGTAGGCCTACCTTGAGGTTTGAACAGTTTTGGCAGCAAAGGAAAATGTTGTGTTCTGTCTTACTGAAATACTTTCATTTTCAGAGACACAGGCATTATAACATATCTGATGTTAAAACTTTTATTTAGGCCCTAAGGTATTTATTTGAGGTTATTTTTTGTTTTGAAATTTGGAGATACAATATTTTGCTTCAGAGGAAATTTATATTATTCTAAATCCCCCACTATGGATAGTTATACCAGGCCAGCTAGTCTGGAGGCAGACACGCTGTTATAGAGCTAACTCGGCAGACTACCTTACTAAAAGAAGAACATAGAAAAAGTACTTTTGTACCAAACACAGTTTACTTGAAATTATTGGTATAATGGAAAAAACTCAATTTACTTTAAATACTACGAATATAATGTAAATACAAAATACGGAGTGCTATCTCAACTGTCCAAGAAATTGTTTAACTCTTGACTTGTTCCACATGTTAAAGCTTCCTAATGTGATAATTTACAGGTGGCGATCATGGCCAATAACTGAGTGTTCGGCACGCTGTGGTCCTGGAAAGCAAACATTGGGCCTGCAGTGTGTGCAGCAGTTCCATGACTCGACCATCTCTGATAACATGGTTCACAACAGCTCGTGTGCTCATTTACTGAGACCCTCAGAAGTGATCGATTGTGAAGGACCTTGCAATTCTACCCATTGGGAATTTAGTCTCTGGTCACAGGTAGGAACATACTGTGGGCGGATGTGGCTCAGACAACCTTTCAATACAAAGAAGGTTTTCCAAAGTCCTTTTTCTATGGTTATGATTCAATTGTTACACAATCTCTTTGCTATAAACTGCCTCTGTAGTTTAAGTGGAACTCTAGGGAATAGTTTCGAAGTGTAATTACTCTTCTTGCTTGCTGTGCTTTTAGCACTGAGGCAAGTTACCAGCAGTGTGGCAACAGCTTATGTACTTGACAAAGCAAGTGAAAAGGTGCAAGAGAGAAGTTACACTACTGTTGGCTACAAAGCGACTTTCATATTTTCATATTGCTGCTTAAACTTCCATGTTTTATGGTCAGATTTTGTTCACCACTGTGGAGTAACGGTTAGCATGCCTGAACGTGAAACGAGTGGATCTGGGTTCAAATCCTGGTTGAACAAGTCACCTGGTTGGGGTTTCCCTCAACCAATTGAAGCAGAATTGCTGGTTAACTTTCGGCATTGGACCCCTGACTCAATTTGCCATCATTAATTCACATCATCATCATCATAATCATCATCATCATCATCATCCACACCATAGCCCGGGTTAAGTTCGACTGTGGCATGCTGTACTTGTAGAAGAGTGTGCCCGTTCATGTACCCAATCCACAGAATAAGAGTGGTAAGCACAATAAGCCTCAGGCTGCAGTATAAGCCTTCGAATCCCTCTTTCATACAAGAGAAAAAGAAAATGGTCAGATTTTTGTAGATACGTAAAAATAACTGCATTAAACTTCAAAACATAAAATGTATTTTTATTCCCAGTCACCAAAAATGAACATTTTTAGTAATTAGATAAGAATTTAAAAGTCAGTAGGCCTAATTTTAAAGAAACTTACTAACCTTTGCTTAGGATGACAATCAGCTTAAAAGATCAAATTTCAGGTCATATGAATACAAAAGTAGAATGATAGCAAGTGAGTCTACTGGGAATGAAAAAAATAGAAAAAAAAAATAGCATTTTATTTAATGAATCTTTGTTCATATTCACTATGTCATGAATTACGATTACATTTCTATAATGAAATATAATATGCACGTGAAGAAATATATACTGATATACCGATATTGAAGAAGAAGTAGAAGAAGGAGAAGGAGAGTTTTATATACATGTTCATGCATTCTTTACTGGTGTTAATATTCTGTGTACTGTAAATAAATGTAGACAACTTCGTAGTCAACATTTAGCAAATACATATTGTATTGTATTGTATTTTATTGTATTTATTAACATTCAATGGTATTCATATATTGCTTCACAGCTAGAATATGGAATAATTAAATTTGAAGTTGCGAATTTAAGTGTAAAATATTTTTAATTGATGAACTAGTGGACTTACTCGTGTTAAATACGTAATATTTGTCCGGCTTACAGCTGTTTCAGTGCATCACGCACCATCATCAGAGCCGGCTAGTAGGCTCTGATGATGGTGCGTGATGCACTGAAACAGCTGTAAGCCGGACAAATATTACATATTTAACACGAGTAAGTCCACTAGTTCATCAATTAATTATATTCAAGTGTTAAAAGTGGTGTACGCAAGATTCAAAATGGAGTAAAATATTTGTCAAACTTAAATATTAGTTTTATTTGGTGTGTACAAAGAATAATAATTTATTTTTCATTGAATGATTCGGATTATTTACATTCTCCTATTCTGGGTGAGATATCTAGCATCTTTGCTAGCAACGCAGCAAGGTAGCAATATATGCTATGATAGTAATTGAACCTGCAACAATCTGTTTCAAGGAAAAATGGACGAATGTATTTTACTTCTGAAACCTTTATAAACATTATACGAATACTGTAATGTGTTCAGTCTTTGTGATCTCGATAAGTCATTTTTACCATCATGCTGCAAAGACATACATAATTTTAATTACCGCTACTAGTAAATTAAGTAGGATTTTATGACTGTTTTTTGTTTCATTTGTCACTGTTTATTGTTGTATAGCAGTGCTGTTGTATAGTTTTCAGAATTGTCAGCACTTTGATATAATATAATTTCCAGATAGAAATCTATTGCATGGAGTGAATCAAATTGAGACTCGTAAGAACTTGAAATAAAACAAAGCAGTATTGCAAAGATTTACTAAATTTACTGCAGTCATTTCTCTTTGTAATATCACACACCAGAGTATAAAATTTGAGAGACATTTTTTTGACTACAGGAAATTTTTTAACAGGATTGTTCATTATTTTGGAAGATTGTGTGTTCGAGGACTTTTAGATACAAAATACACAGTGATCTAATTTCAATAAAGGCTATGTAACCTTAGTGTAACACAAATATCTAGAAAAAATGTATTCAAATGAATTTCCTTTCATTGTTGTGGCACCGATAAGAAATAAACAAACAAAGATTAGTATACATAACACACGTCAGGTACTACTTTCTTTGGCATGGCAATGAAAGTTTTGTTTCTTTGTAAGAAATAATCCTTAGTCATAATGTGTTATTTGAATTTGCTGAACTAATGAAAAAATGTAATACTCATTTCTAGAATGGGAACTTTCATACATTAAACAGAGGGCATAATATTACAGTACACTATGCATAGACATAAAGATGATACCTACATAAGGTTATAGAATATATTATGTCATGTTCTGTTTTACAGTGGCAAAAATCTATTTTTCATGAACAGTTATCACAAGTCGACAGTAGAATGTGTACTTTATATTTACAGTGTTCTAAGACTTGCGGTGGAGGAATTGAAACACGGACAGCTCATTGCGTAGACGAACGAGGTTGGCCCAAGGATGAGGCAGACTGTAAGCTGAGCGACCCCCCTGTCTTGGAGCGACCTTGTGGGGCCCAGGACTGCCCTAAATGGGTTCTTGGAGAACTGTCACCAGTACGTTGTACATTTTATTTAATAGCTATTGCAGTCATTGCATTTATATTTCATTATGCTGAAGTATCACACAGAACTTCGGAATTAAGAGTTCGTTTGTTTTCTGGAAACATTGAATCACAGACCAGAGTTGCCTGCGCCCTTCTTCTGATCTGCTTAACGTAGGAGAAATAATATTGTTGAGATTTTCACATAATTTTGTGCTCCATTTCCAGAATGCTTTGCTCTTATTTGAGTATAAATCTCCTATCCATTATGAACACCCACGACAGTTCCTTGCTACCACCATACTGTTTATATTTATTCCACTGCTAATAATTCTCATCACTAGATCTCGGATTTTATAATATAATAATTAACCGAAAAATGGAACATTGTGCTGGTTTCAGCCAGAAATACGCAAAAAAAAAAGTACAGCTTCGCAAAACTGAACATTTTTATGGCATTATAAAGTACGCATTGACATGAAATTATAGTTTTTTTATACAGAAGAAAGAATGTAATATAATAAAAAAGAGACTTCATTTTCACCAATAGTTTTTATCTACTATTTAGTCATTATTTACTATTCAGGGTTGTGTTATATAACTCACAATTCGTTAATGTAGTAATATTAAATTTTTAAACAAGTAAAATATTGTAACAAAATACTCTACAAGATAATCTTATCTAATGGGTTATTTTTAAAAATCTTTTACATTCACTCGAATAGTGATCCTGAAACTGTGGACGGAAAACAGAGCTAGCACCACTCGGTGACGAATCACTGAACTAGAGGAAGTAACGTCACTTTCTCTTCTACACGCTCTGGTACAATATTAATTGCATTGTAGTTAGATACCAGTATCTAAATTATTAGTGTAATTATCACAGTGATATATATTCAATAGATACCGTACAAATACGTTTATTCACATTCCATTATAAGATAAAGTGTAGGCCTAGCATTATAGCATTTTTGTGAAAATGAAAAATGAAAAACATGCAGACTCAGAATTCTGAAATTCGGGATAATTATATGTACCGGTATTTCATCCACTGACTTCGTTATGCAGCTTCCTGCATTGAGAAGGAATAAGAAAACCTTCAGTGTTATAAAGTGATTTCTTTATGAATTCCATGCACAAGGGATTTTTTTTTTTAAACTACAAAAACTCATTGGGTTTGTAAGTGTGGCAACGGGTATTTGGTGGTATAAATTTATTAATATTCTCTTTTAAGAATAATGTAATAGAAATCACAAACCATTGAATTTTTATTATAAATGGAAGTCAAGTAAAATTTATTAACTGTGTAGTCCCTGAGAAGAATACATAAGAATATAATAAATAAAACGTCTCTTCAGTATCTTGGTAACTTGACACTAACTTAGCACTGCCTTCTTTTGTCATAAATTTTGTTGTTAATACTTATGGGGAAGTCTTTATTTCAGTTAGCTCTTTTGTATGTCGAGATTAATTCTTGCTATCATGTTGTGTATCTTTGTCTTTTTATAGATGTAAATCCAATATGCAGTTCTTTTCTATTTCCCCGTGATATTGTGTTTCATGTGTACAGTGTTTGCTTCAGTTGATGTCTTAGCCTATTCATACTTCACTTTATTTAGTTTTATTGTCACTTAGAGGAGCGAGATTTTTAGGTTCTGCACCGTGTCAGATGCACAACTATCTGTTATAGCTACGTATAATCTCCATCATCAAACAAGACAAGCAAAGAGAAAACTATTTATTAGATCTGTTTTGAAGGTCCAGGCCTGGAAAATAGCTCTTGGTAATATACTTTTTTCTATCTGACGATGGAGCCAATACATACTTTGCAGCATTGGATGGTTTTACATCTGTGATTCTGTACGAAAACCTAAAAATCTACAATGGGAACTTTGTAAAATTATTCGTCTTGAGATCTCTGTTAATGCTTAGTAGTCTCTTGTCTGTGTTTCCTGCTTGTTTCGTCTGCACTTGCTGGCTTCGTAGTGCTCCGTTACGTGTGGTGTTGGGGAACGCAAGAACTCCCTCTGGTGTCAGATGGGAAACCGCATTGTGGCACCCGGTTACTGTGAGTCACAACCCATACCCCATTACAAGGAAACTTGCACGAGAGAACCCTGTGCCTCCTGGCAACTTGAGGCGTGGCAGCAGGTGAGCCTTATAACGAACTTACTTCAGTACCACTGATCTAAAACTACAAGTGCATTTAATGTTATATTTTATATTCTAGATATTTACGGTACCTCTTTGCTTTATCTCCAAACCGTTAACTCGTACCTACAGTTTTTAGTCTTCTCACTGTGAAATAGCCTATTGTTTCCCGAACTTCTACAGTAATATAAGGAATGCTTTATATACAATATTCTACCATTATCAGAAATAAACTCGTAAATGACAAAGTAATGCCAAGCACTAGACAACTGAGTCACTAGCTCTTAACTAGTCTTTGCTTAATTGACACCCAGTTTCAATGTTAGTATATCAGTCGCTGGTTGAGAAGAAACTGCCTACTGAAGGATGCACTGGAAGGAATGGTGAACGGAGAAGAGTTCGGGGCTGAATAAGATATCAGATGATAGACGACATTAATATATATGGATCATATGCGGGGACAAAGAGGAAGGAAAAATATCTTATAAAAGATTTGCAAATTTATTTTCGAAATTAACCTTGCAGAATGTTCGATTAACTAGTTTACGTAAACTTACACTTTTCATAAGTCAGTTTCGGGAAGGTAATATGAATATGGCTCACTTTCGAACGATAGAAACTGCTCGTGATGAAGCCATGTTAAACTATTATGTGCAAATATTAATTGAAATTGAAAATTAATTTAATTCTAGGTTCCAAGATCTTGTCTTAATTGGAAAGAAGTTTAAAGTTATCATAATAAATTCATTCAACACCAGTTGAAACAGTGTCATACAATTTACAGGTCAGCCTGGTTGGCGCAGTTGGTATAGCGCTGGCCTTCTATGCCCGAGGTTGCGGGTTCGATTCCGGGCCAGGTTGATGGCATTTAAGTGTGCTTAAATGCGACAGGCTCATTTCAGTAGATTTACTGGCATGTAAAAGAATTCCTGCAGGACAAATTTCCGGCACACAGGCGATACTGATATTACCTCGACAGTTGCGAGCATCATTAAATAAAACATAACATTTAACGATTTACAGCTCCAACTTATTGATCTTCAATGGGATCTATGGGCTAAAGACCGTTTGAATAATACTACTAGCCTGGTTGAGTTTTACAAGACTAAACCTCAGCAATAATATCCACGACTACACAGGCTGGCTGTGAAAATGATTGCTATGTTTGGCTCAACATTTATATTCGTGAGCAACTGTTTTCTATAATCAACTTTAATAAAGGCAGGCATCGACCATCTGTAACTGATGTTTCATTACGAGCAGTACTGTTCCTTTCAGCTGCCAGCAGCATAAAACTCCGTTTTCATGTACTGATAAATAAAATATAACAAAATGATATTGTACATTTAAGTAGCTATAGAATTTCTATTATTTCTGTGAAATAAATATTTTTTTATTAATTTATAATAGTCCAAGATAGTTTTGTAAACACTGAACGGGAATTCATTTCATCAACACTCGTACTAGTATTTCCTTTTGTGTATATTTTGTACGAGATCACCCCTTCTTCCAGTCCACCCTTATACAGAGTGCAGCCAATAACTACTTTCCACTCATGAGCTGTGAGCCGGTTCGGAGAGCGCAAACCTTGTGCAGGCCTGTTATAGAAGCTTCTGGTTTTTAACAAACCAACAGTTTATAATTTTAAAATTTCGTGTTGTTGCTGATATTCTGATATTTACATATAAATGATAAGTTGTTTTCCTAGCACTGGGTCGTCCTCAGTGGTCTGGTGGATCTGAGGTTCATGGGTTAAGCCCCGACGAGGGCAATGGATTTAAAAGTGTGAATTTCTCCGGGAGGAAGATGAAGCTTTGTGTACCAGTACCAGTACGTAAAAGAACCCTCACCTTGACAGAAGACTGCAGGAAAAATTTGTTAGCCATTTCTCGTCCATGTTGAATTTCGACCCAGGATAACTCTAACAGTTTGATGCGTTTTTAAATAAACTAGACCTACGACTATTTCCACTATTACTACCTAGCACTGTGTTGCATCCTTGTTAATGTTCGCAGTGTTCTGTCACATGTGGTACTGGGATATCTGTAAGGACTGTTACATGTCGTTCACTAGATGGCAAGGAAGTGGATGCATCATTATGTTCCAGTCGAGAGAAGAAACCCATTTCTAGTCAGACATGCACTAAGCCATCCTGTCAACACAAAATACTGGTGAGAGTTTGAGAGTTTGGTTGTAAACCTTGAGTCCACTAACCTGAAGTGGTATTGCAATCTAACCTATTCAAAACACATTAACTCAGCAATTCTAACATATTCCAGTTTTATTTTCTTTACTAATGCGAAAAATCAAAGTCTAGGTACTGTGAGCTGCAATTGCATTTGAGCATTATTCCGTGGAATGTGTTTCTTTCATCATCGTCGTCATCGTCATCATCATCATCCTCGTCGTCGTCGTCGTCATCACCATCATCATTATCATAATATTAGTCCTTAAAGAACTGTTATGGTCTGAACGAAACACTGGTGTTCTCAAGCCATCTCTTCCTCGGACGACCCAAAGACCTTTCGCCACATGTGTGATATTACATGATGGCTTTAAGACTCAGTGTTCTAAGCATCCTGTTAACCACTTCCCTTATTATCCCGAGTTAACTCGGGTTGCTAACATGTGTCAAAATTTATTAACCCGAGTTAACTCGTTTGAGTCCCATTGTCTATTTCATGCTGATTTTTTAAGTATGTAAGAAAATTAGTGATGTACAGTAATTCTGCAATATTAAATGACCTCTTTACGAAAATAAAAAATATGACACTTTTTTTTCACAAAACTGGTAAAATATATAGAAAGGGAAGAGGTTAAGGTGGTCCTGCCAATTTTTCTGGTAATCTGAGATGTAGTTCAAGAATGATGTCACTTTCAGATTTTCCAGTATATCTTCGTTTCTTCTCCAGTCCCACCTGGTGCAGCCTGCAGTTCATCGCATGAAGTGCATTTCTTTCATTCACACTGGTTATTATTGGACTCTTTCCCAATAGGCTACATATTTATCTACGGTATTGAAAATGGACATTATGGCACAGAAATCCAGACTACTGTACCATACGTCACATGAACTTCAGCTAGAACGTGGTGACATGGTGACTTATTTGCAACTGGCTCGTAATGTGTGTTCGTGTTTCTGTATTTCTATGTAATTTCTGTTAAAAATAATTCAGAATAACAAATATCAAAATATGATTAATTATTATTCAGTCAATATGGCTTAAGCATTGCATTACATATGAAATAAAAACATAAGATATATGTTTGTTTTCAGATACGAGGGCATTGAATATTTCACGAGAATTCCAATTGCTCCACGAAATTAGCTACACATGCTTTATAGTCGCTGACTCCACATTTGATAATATTAGATTTTAATTTGTATAGTTTTAGTATTATAATGATTTCATTGACAACACAATATATCTGAGACACCACACAAGGGATCTACTTAGCATGGCTAAGCACATTCATATTGTTTTAAAATGAATTCATTTTAATTTTGACAGGACAATTAATGTTGATTAGATAACATAGTCACCATGTCATACTTTATTCTAGTCAAGGTAGTTTTAAATGTAAGCTTGTATTGTAATTGATTTTAGATGATACTTATATTTGTACCTGAAGATGCCCCATTAGAGGCGAAAACGTTTGTATCAAGATTAAATAGGATGTAACACATCAATATAATCATATGTTTTTATTTCATATGTAATGCAATGCTTAAGCCATATTGACTGAATAATAATTAATCATATTTTGATATTTGTTATTAACAGGAGGCTTAGCTGAATATTTTCCAGCATGAATTGTAAATTATAATTCAGAATGTTTCATGTCCCAAAACGCTCTCGTTTTCAAAACCACAAATTTTACACCAACATGGATTGCTTGTTTCTGGGCTTCTGCTGCACCGTCTCGGTTGTTGGAGCTGAAGTTTCGGCCATCTTGCTGTGTCTGAGTATGGCCACAGCAAGTTGGTCGAAACATCAGCCTTTGGGGATGGCCACAGCAAGATGGTCGAAGCATCAGCTATAGCAACCGAGATGACATGGTAGAAGTCCAGAAACCAACAACCCATGGGCACTGACTGCGGAAGCCTATGTCAACATTTACACCAACATATCCTCAAATTGAAGACTGACTACACACGAGAGTTGCCCAGTAAGTAATGCATCACATTTTTTGGTGAGGGATACAACAATGCTGTGATGTTGAATTTACAGACTTAAAATTAAAATTTCTCATGTGTGCTATATATAATGTATATATTGGATAAAGGATTCTAATAATACAGCTATAGTAGTTTGTGAATGTGAGTAACAAACAACGATCTGTGATCTAGTTGTTAGTTGCTGAACAAGGAATTGCATAAGAATTGCAACTATTTCTGCAGAGTTTATGGTATATCTACAATAGACAGTAGTACTGGTAGTGGAGTTACTGAGTCAAGTGATTAAATTCTTCACGAACAGGAAAAGTACCGGTAATGTCCATGATTTGTTGCTTTATGGTAGCCATTTGGTACTTCTAATGGCATTCATATTGCATAAATCTGATATTCTCATTCGATGGGACTGACAAATCATAAGCCAACCACTTGTACTAATGTGCGTAAAATAAGTTTTATGAAGCCTCATAAAATAAGGATACAAGCTTGTTTGCCTCGGGATGTAAGAGCAGACGAACATTGGTACGCCATTTTGAACCAGCGACAAAATACAGTTGATAAAAATGGTGTCACCTTGGATCTCTTCAGAAGAAACATTTCAAAACGATTGTCATCTGGGAAGGTCATGATTATTGTTGTTATGAAAGTAAAAGCCATTAATTAATTCAGACGAATACATTAACACAGTGAAGATCTTGGAAAAGTGTTTCTAACAGGTGGTATTCTTCATTTCTCTTATTATTTTCATTATCTTCCTCCCCCTTGTCTTCGTGCTCAAAATCGCTATAGACATTTGCTTCCATATTGGATCTTTTTTGCATGTAGGATCCACTGGTATAAACATGCAGCCATCCTGTCTCAGGATACAGAGTATGTCTCATTTTTAGGCTGCTGATTTCAGTTCTGATAGACATGTGGTGCTCTTTAACACTTTGCATAGCAGATTAGTTTTGTGGTCAATATCTACACGATCTTTGGAGAGGGAGGCAATGGTATCCTTTCTGTAGGCCTAGCGGTGTTTGGAATTATGATATTTTTAATTTCTGTTACTTTCTGTATGAACCTTTTTTTGGATTTAAGTTTCCTGAGTCTGTTTTCATAAGTTGACCACTAGTCATTGGATCGTGGTCTTAGAAGCTTTTCGTACTAAACTAAAGTCAAACTTTTAATATCTTGTTCTGTTGGATCATTTGTAGTTAGTATATCCATTACTGGTGTCGGTGTTCTTTTTACGGGTCCTGTAATTAATCTCATTGCTTGATTTTGAACTTTTTCTAATTTGCTTATAGTAATCTGATTTTATGTTATTAGAGCTTGGCATCCATAATGCAGTAGTGGTTTTATGTAAGTTTTGTAAGTTGTATTTAATACATCACTAGAGGAAGTCTTTTTAATACGCCAGTCTTCTTGTTGCCATATCAGGTACTTTTAGACATGTTAAGGCTAATGGTACTGAATCTCCATCTTACGATGTTTGGTGACGTATACACGTCCGTTGATGTGACATATTAATGAATTTAAATACTATTATAGTCACAATCATGCCATGGTATGAAAGAAAAATTTCACAACCTCAACCCATAAGCAGTGCTGACTAGATCAGACGCTATGGACAGTACTCTATAACAGAGTCGCCATTATGAAAGGATAATTCCAAGCCTTTGGCGTGAGACGAACTCGATAGCTCAGTGGTAGAGCGCCTGACCGGAGAACAGGAAGTCGCAGGTTCGATTCCCGCTCGAGGTTGTGAAATTTTTCTTTCATACCATGGCATGATTGTGACTATAATAGTATTTAAATTCATTAATGGTATTGATATTGATGCTTAATCACACAAACGTAAAATGTGGATTCCCAGGAGGAGGGAGCCATGGTCCCCTTGTTGAGAATCACTGCCATAGAGAACATTGCAAAACTGAAATTCACATTCCGAACAATTATTATTATTGCAATGTAATAACCAGAGGCGTATACTGGTTAAAGGGTTTGGGCTACCGCTGACCCTTTTATTACACAAAATATTCTAACAATTACTTTAATTTTAATTACTATGGTAAAACTAATAATACAAAATTATTACATTATGTTATATTATAAACTTTTTCTTTTGTAATTTCCTTGGGCTACCGCTGGTAGCCCCGGTAGACCGCAAAATACGCCCCTGGTAATAACTAATGTCACATTATTTCTTGAGAAATATGCAGCATGTAGAAATATTGGCGAGGAAAGATTACAGTAATATGTTTAATGCCATGAAGAGTAGTATAAAGCATATTTAAGAACATACGAGAATTACACTTTGTAGAACGAAAAGATATTATAGTGTTAGTGAATTGCCCTTATATGTTTTCTCACATGCTGAAGAGTGTTTATTAGACGACTAGAGATGACTCCAGAATTAAATTAGCAACTTTACGATGTACATTACTCATACATACCTACCTTCTAAGTCGACCTGGTTGGCAAGTTGGTATAGCTTCTATGTCCAAGGTTGCGGGTTCAATCCCGGGCCAGGTCGATGGCATTTAAGTGTGCTTAAATGCGACAGCTCATGTCAGTAGATTTCTGGCATGTAAAAGAACTCCTGCGGGACAAAATTCCGGCACATCCGGCGACGCTGATATAACCTCTGCAGTTGCGAGCGTCGTTAAATAAAACATAACATTTAACCTACCTTCTGGATTCTTCATAAAATTAAAATAAATGGATTTCCTTCTGAGCCTCTGTTTCTAATTTAACAAGTAATACCGGTAAGTTATTTGTTTTTTATACAGTCCACAATGAGTCATCATGTTTTGATGTTTTCAGCACATTAGATTCAAATGTATGATATTAAATGAGTCCACTGCAAGAATGATGGATGTCATTTGGAACACATTTTGCAGGAGAAGCAATTGAAAGTTTGAAATGCTTAGCGCTCAAAGCTTAACTGTGATTTTCCGATCATTACTGGACAATGACTATCAGTGTTAATGCCATATAACTCTATATGTACATTCTATATGTCTTAAGCTATGCATTGACAGTCTTGGTTCATTTTCGACAAGAAAGTGACATCCATCATTCTTGCAGTGGACTCTTCAAATATCAATGTAGTTATTTCAGTTATCGGAATAATATTACATATGTAATTTAATCATAAACATGCCCTCAGAGTAACATTACTGGCACAGATGCCAAAATATGTTGATATCATATTTTTATTTACTTCACTATTTTCGGGACAAATCATAGTTTAATAAATCTAAAAATATTTAAAGTTACTGGTAAGTTCTAACTTACGGACATGGTACAAATTTATGTTCTAATTCAGGTGATACTACCTAAAATATTTAATTTTATTGAAAAATAGATGTTTGTTTATTAGTGTGATGTCTCTCATGAGTAATTTCTTTAACATTTTGTTTTGTAAAATTACATTCTAGCGAAGTATGGTACAACTTTTCACATAATTTAATACCTGTAATGTTTAATTGCAGTCATCAATGTTTCCATCGACTTCGACAACCACATCTATCTCTCTTCCTCTGGGCGAGGCATCACATCGAGATAATATTCTGCCAACCTCAGAGCCACTCACCGACAACTCCATTCTTGGCGGCAATGACATTCCTAATAACGTGCTGGATGAGGACACGAAACCCAGATCCCACTATCGTGGTGTGTGGAAAACTTCAGAATGGGGGCCGGTGAGTCTAGATAGATATTTAATAGACATATACAACTTAATCAAGGAGCCATACAGCAGCAGTAAGATTCAGATGTCTGTCACTTAAGTGTCTTAAGTGCTTGAACCTGATCTCTGCCCACGAGGCAAACTGTAGCTTCCTCTTGCTTGGAACACTGAACAAATTATTGAGTTATGTGTCCTATGTCTATTTAGATAATAGTGTCTAGTTAACGTGCTGTATCCCATTCAGTGAGTTTCCTGTTCAAGGATTATGACATATTTGTCCAAATTTTCAAAAATCCTTTTAACAAGTGCCTTTGCTTTCCTTTGTCCAAAGCTGTGTGTCCTATTTTCAAGGAGCCATCTACCCGTATGATTATGATGGCCACTTTAGCATATCTATGTGTGATCCCACCAGAGGGTCCAGGGTAAATTGAACTTCTGTTTTTAAGTCCGCTATATTAGTTTTGCGTATTTTTTTCGACACCCAGTCTTCCCTACATGTTCAGCTCCATTAGTTTCATCTGTTAAGCGATACTGGCTCTTAACAACACTGCACCGTCACTGAATATACTGTGTTCAAAATTTAAAAAAAATATACAGCAGTATTGGTATATTGAGATGTCTACTTTACTGCACGTAGGTCTACACAGCATTTGTATCTACTTTTATGTCATTGTACAATCTATCTTCCTCTAAATTAAATCTGAGGCTTCAACAGCGTCCTGAATAATACAGAACACAGGTTAACGAAGCACAATTGAAACCTCGGTTGGTGCAGGGACTGCAATGGCCAGAAACGTTATTGGCAAGTTGTTTATAGTACACTTTTGCACGTACAGTAATTACCGCCTCTGATCACCCATTGTGGGCTACACTGACGTAGACAGATGTATAGCCTCAAGCCTAGATCATATATGTAACAGATAGCTCATCCCTATGTTAAAATCGGCAGCACTTTGAAGAGAACCGCCAGGACCACCACCCATCCGCCGTAAACGAATACGAGGTGGCAGTACAGTCACTAATGCAATTCAAATGGGAATTATGACGTGATTACTTATGTAACAACTAGATGGCAGCATAGTAAACCTAACAAAAGTTGTTACCATCAAAGCCTATAAGGCCGAGCTATCTGAGTATAGTATATATGATATAGGCCTCAAGTAAATGTAGGTAGTAACTCTCATTTGGAAGGGTTTATTTTCGTATATTTCCAGTGATGTGAATGTCTGAATAGCTCGTTTAAAAGTTGGTAAAACTCACTGGGATCATTGCAGGCGGTTCAAACAGTGTGTCCCGTTTCAGTGGTTCCACAGAGTTCTTCTCTTCCTTCCTTGATGATGACAAAAGTGCGTCTAGCCTTTGAAACATCGAGTTCAGCCAGATACATTTAGAACAAAGAAAGTAGTCGAAAGAGAACTCTTTCCAAATGACAAGCCACAGCTGTTTGTTATCTTTAGAAATATATAATAATTGGTGGATATAATCAATATAAAATGCCTGTGGTCATTACCATTTATACTTGCGTTTGAATGTTTCATGTAGAGATGTGTCTTAGTTACTTTTCAGTAACTCGTTACTTCCGAGATGGACTTAAGAGTGCTGAGATAAATATATCTATTTATTGATTGATGGACTGAAGTAGGCCTATTCCTTTATTTATTTGTTGATCGATTCATTGGTTGAGACTTTTAATGGAACTTTTTTCCGATATTTTATTTTCAGTGCTAGCACCAGTGGCATAGACAGGAATTTAAGTGGGGGTGCAAGTTCTGGGAACATGACTTAGCAAATTTGCGCGTAACTTACTAAATATTTTGACAATGTAATCGATTTAGGTTACGCCATATATTTTACATTGATAATTAAATTTAGTATTCAGTGTTCACATAGCGATCATTTTTATAATTAATTAATTTAAACACACAGAATTTAAGTGTATTTATACATGTATTTTATGCAGTTTGACAATGAACACTATGAACTTGTTTATGATTAATTTGTAACTACATAACACATTTTAGATGATATAACTTCATCACATTGTATGTTCCAGTGTACATTTTTGCAATTTTTTAAATTTTACTTGATATAATAGCACCCATTATCTGAAGATGCCACAAAGGCGAAAACGTTAACACAATAAATGTATGTAATGTAATCTATTTTATTATTACATTGTTTATGATAAGTCATATGACTAGTTCATAATTTATTACTTTATTTATTAAAATTGTCAGCAAAAGTTTAAAGGATTTGTTTTTCTAAATATTGGCCATTGTCGATAGAAACAGTCAAACATTTTTGCTTTCAATGTCTGACTCCCAATGCTAGTGGTGGATAGTTTCTTCATGCTTTTTAATCTAATATAATTAAAATAGTTCTTGAAAAATGGGGGCATTTCATCCTGGTGAGACCCCTGTCCCACGCTACTGGCTGGCATAATGCTATATTTAAGTTGTTTGAAAAATTCGGGAACTTAAATCTTTGCCCTAGTCCTTGTTCATTGCATTCAAGAATATTTAATATGATGTAAAATATTTTAATGTCAGCATCATTCAAACCAAAGTTATTGCTTCATGCAATGCACATTATAAGTGTGAATGGACTTAAGACGTTATAATTTAATGAGGATAAAGGAGGAAGAAATGGTTCTTTCACAGAAAAGTTCGATAAATTCCAACACTTAAGGAAATTCCTACGTCTGCTTATTGAATAAAAAGTAACTAGTGAATCAAAGAATCTATTGGTTTACTAAAGAGATTACATTCAGAGTCCCAGGTACAACCAAGAGTCTATGCTAACAATCACAACCTGTTCTCTGGTTGTATGTCTTATAACTGATCTCTGAATACTGGACAATGGAAAATAGAAAGGGTACAAGAAAGGAACCTTGGTGTTGCAAGATTGTTGTATTTTTGAAAAGTGGCATAGCTGTGGAAACTTGCAACGTTTTGGAGGTATGTATCAGTTTCATCGTGAAGATAGGCAGGGAAAGGGGAAACTCTTCTATTGGGTCTATCGTCCAGAGCATTCTCTAGGACTGAAGATAGTCTTAAATTACATTTAGAGAAAACTCAATCAAACAAAACTCAGAAAATTTCTTTATTTCAGTTAACTACTAGCCTGATTCCTTAGTTGTATGATGAGTTGGTGTCTTTCTTTCTATTCTGAATAACCATAGTCTAAGGCTTATTGTGTTTGTTGGTAGAATTGATGGTGGCGAGATAGTATTTACCGAGCTGAATCCAGGAATAATTTACCATGTCATTATCTGGCATTCACCTTACAGTTGGAGAAAAACCGTCTGAGCTACCGGTACTCTGGTAGCGTCACTTGTGGGTCGGTTGTTTGGTTAGTCAGTTGATTAGTTAGTTTTGTCGAGTAAGCTTATCCAAGCACAAAAATAGAAGTATCTAGAACTCATGGTACAAAATAGAGGTGGAATATTCGAATCATCGAATCTCGCGAATCTTAAAAAAGATTGGAGATTCTAAAAGTCGAATCTTCGCCCATTTTTCTCTATCGGAATCTTTCGAATCCTGACCAAAAAAGTTAAAACTTTGAAAAGCTTACTAGTGATTTTAATTCCATTGATGTTCAATAGAAGTTTTTACTAACAAAAAAAGGTTAATGTTGCAATTTTGATGGTACCTGGATCACCAATATCACCTTGTGGCCCTGAATACCGTACAGCCAGACTATTTTCAATATGCCGTCTAGCGGAATCTTCTGGAACTTTTATGAAGGATTTCAGGAATTCGAAATTTGGAAGATTCGAGAACGTTTCAGGATTCGAGAAAATTTAGAATTCTTCCCACTACTAGTATTAAACTGCCCCTAGATTTATGTTGCCATAATATTCCAAGGATTTATTCATTCATAGTTTTCTGCCCAAGAGCAGGTCTTTCACTGCAAACCCAGTATTCTCCGATCCTTCCTATTTTATGCCTACCTCTTTGTCTCTGCATATGATCCATATTTCTTAATGTTGTCCGTTATCTAATATCTTCTTCTGCCCCGAACTCTCCTCCTGTTTACCATTCCTTCGAGTTCATCCTTCAGTAGGCAGTTTCTTCTTAGCCAGTGACCCAACCATTTCCTTTTTCTCTTCCTGATCATTTTCAGCATCAATATCTTCTTCACCCTCTCTTTCCAGCACAACGTCATTTCTTATTCTGTCTGTCTATTTCACATGCTCTGTATACACATTTCAAATATTTCTATTCGCTTCTCTTCACTTCGTTGTAATGGCCATGTTTCTGCTCGGTGCAATGCCACACCCCACACAAAGCACTTCACTAATCTATTTCTTAGTTCTTTTATTCCAAGGATATATTTGATTAATTGTGGGTGTGATTAACTCAGCCAGCTGATATTATCACCAAGGGACCTGGGTTCAATGTTATCCTGCTAGCTTTGTTGTGTCCGAAGGCACTCCAGGACAGACTTTCTTCAGAGATTTTAGTTTTCCTTGTCAATTTCATTTCACTGCTGTATTAACCGATGAAATAATAAATAATGAAGCTGCTGTTCACAAAATGTTTTCCAGGAATGTTAACTGGATGAGAAAGGAACTGCCCATGGAAATCACCTCATTTATAGAGTGAAATAATAATATAAGAATAAAATTAGAAACAAGAAACTGAAAGTAATTAATGTTTCAACTGGAAGTTTAAAATTGGCTATGTTCACTTATAATGAGAAGACATTGCTATTTCAGTATAATTAATTTACAAGTGTGTTTGAGTGAATGACTTGTGAACCCTCCATATTGTAAAGTGCCAGTACCTGTACAGGAGAGATAGAAAGACGACATAAAGAAAGAAAAGCAACACAACCAATGACTGCTCACATGACAAAACAAATTAATTCAATCAAAATAATGAAACTCAAATGACGCGACTGAAGAGACAATCTTGCAACCTTCCTAGCAGTCTCTTACACAAATCTGAATGAACTGTGTGACGTTTAAGATGAAGGTCCTATCTGCAGTTCAGTTGCCCTTTTATTGTTACAGTAAAAATATTTCTTTCACTTCGGGGGAATTCAACAAGATTTAAGCTGTGATTTTGGGAGCATAGCAGTGCTGAGGAAAATACTGTGTGTTATCCGTATTGATAACACAGCATTTTGAATGTTGAATTATACTGCTGTAATCAAGAATGGCAAGGCCACCAACGTAGTCCCAGAAAAACGAGTAAGACTCGGGATTCGAGGTTGGGCTAGGGTGTTGGTTCGAATCCCGTTTGGGCCGGTTACCTGGTTTGTTTTTTCCGATGTTTTCCCCCAACTATAAGAAAATCCCACAGTGAATCTCGGGAATTCATCTCGTCAAATACCATTTCACTATTACCAATTACACTGACGTTATTTAATCTCGTGGTTTATACCGACAAATACAGTAGCGTGCAAATTAATCCGAACAACGTAATTACTTATGCAAAAACATTCTAACGGGATAAAAAAAAAGGATCTAAGACATGCCTCAGTAATCTATGTGGCCTCCCTTGTTCCTAATAACAGCTCTGAGACGATTTGGCATGGATTTCACTAATTTCCCACGAATATTCTTCATTTCTTCATCGCGAAACCATACACCAATGAGGGCAGAAATCATCTTCTCCTTTGTAGAACAATCAATTTTTTGCATTCTTCTTTTGCAAATTGATCACAAGTTCTCAATGGGGTTGATGTCGGGTGAGTTACCTGGCCAGGGGAGTACCTGAATATTCTTCTTGTTGAAGAATTCTGTAGTTTTTCGAGACGTATGGCATGGTGCCAGGTCTTGTTGGAACACACCTCTGTGCCATCCGGAAATGATTTTTGCAGCTGGGGTACGATTCTGGTTTCCAATAAGTGAATATATTTGTCAGAATTCATCATTCCCTTGATAGGTATTAATGCTCCAGGCCTTTCATGTGTAAAACAACCCCAAAACATTACTTTAGGGGGGTATTTGGGTGCTTGTTGGAGATGAGCCACTGTTACTTTTTCGGATCCTTTCCGTACGTAAGAAACACGGTGGCAGTGGACCTCGAAATGAGACTCATCAGAAAAAAGTACATTCTTCTAGTCATTCACTGTCCAGTGTTGATGTAATTTTGCCCACATTAAGCGTTTTTTGCACATAACAGGGGTTAGCAGTTGCTTCTTAATAGGCTTATGAGCCCTTCGTCCAGCTTCCAAAAGCCTACGCCGCACTGTTGTGACGTGAATATTCGCCCCAGTGGTAGCCATTAACTCGCGGGTTAAGTCGACAGCAGTTGGTCTAGGATTTAATTTACTTTTCCTCACAATTAAACGATCATCTGCAGGTGATGTCTTCCTTTTCTGGCCACAGTTTCCTTTTTTCTGGGGTGTGATGGATCCAGTCTCCCTGTATCGTTTTATGATCGAATTAACAGTAGCCAAACCGATGTGACATTCTGCAGCAATTTGCCTCTGTGTCATAGAAGAATGCTTTGCTAATGTTATAATTTTAGACCTTTTTCGTGGAGTTGTATCCATTTGTGAAGACGACATAAATGTACACAGGATTGCAGTATTAAGTCTTCAACACAACTGAAATGCTTATAAGTACAAAACGACAGGCAAAATGTCACATATTATAAAAAAATAATGACAGACATTCAACAATGGAATTACACGTACTACAGATGTCAATTAAAGCGGTATGAGCAGCTGTGAGGCCAACAATGACAGAAAATGTAAAAATATGTCGTGTTCGGATTAATTTGCACGCTACTGTATAAAGGAACGGAAAGCATCAAAGAGGTTAGAGCATATCATATTTTCGAAAGTTGAAGGTCTGGAAGTAATGTTTTCTCAAACGTGTTTTGTTATTTCATTATTAGATGCCATAACTATTGTATTAATGTATGCTTCCACCTTAAACTTGACAGATAGACAGCTTTTTAAAAAACTGTCGTCAAAATACAAATATTTTGTTTCACATTACTCATGTTAGAAGGTGAAAATAATGTGCAATTCTATGAAGTCACAATTTATAAAATGTTGTAGGTTTAATAATTGTAATAACATTGCATTTTCTTTGAAGAAATCAGAATAGTAGCAAAAGGAGATAGGTGAAGTTTTACTTCCTGTTGGCAGTGTTCAGTTACGTGTGGGGATGGGGTGAGGCATCGGCGAGTCACATGCATGGATGTAGAGCTGGGTACTCCCACTGATAAGGACCGCTGCGATAAAACTTTGCTGGTGCCAACAGAAGAACTCTGTCGACGACCAATCTGTGCAACATGGAAAGTCGGGGAATGGACGCCATGTAGCGCCACATGTGGCAAGGTAATGCCACGTTATGTACTAATGGAATCTTTGGTTAAGAAGAATATCAGATTATGTCTTTGGTTGTTTTCAGCCCCACACTTTGAACTTAAAATTCAGTAATGCATGCAGTGTATCACTCAGGCGTAGAGATATCTCATCAGAATAACCTGCTTGTTATCAGCTTCGGCATATGTTATCTGTTTGTAATCCTGTACTGAATATCACTTGAAATGACATTATAAGAGTGATTCGCGAAGTTTGACACTTACTTAAGAATCATACCCCCGTGATAATTTTCACTGTAAAATTTGATATGAATATCGGTCAAATTTCGAACAGTTATGCAGTTATTTCTCATTTTCAGAAGTAGATCACTTTCATCCAGGGTCGACCAAGTCTCAGCTACTAAGGAAAGGAGTACAAATCTCCTATAATTTTTATTCTTCTACATAATGCACACTGCGACCTATAATCAACTGTCATTATGCCAGCAGTATCTACATTAGCTCCAATTACGACATATTTACTTATTTTAATGTAGTCTGTCCATAGGCGAGGTGTATGGACCACGTGATTCAGAATTGTGTGGCTAACTTCATTAACATGAGAAACGAAATCCTTGAAATTCTGTTACAAACGTCGTTTTTGTTTTAATTATATTATACTATTTCATGTTTATCTTTTCTCAGACTGAAATGCAGCTTCAGAAACAAAGCTTCCAGCATTTTAAACACGCATTTGTGTTTCATTGTTCGATACACTCTTTTAACATTTATAGTCGCTGAATAACTTATGATATCTTTATTGTGTTACCTTTTGCAATTTACCTGGCTGACAAGTTTCGAAGTGGTATCCTTCATTGTCGGAAGCCTAGTCTTATTAGATTGCAAAAGGTAACACAGTAAAGATATCATCAGTGGCGGCTCGTGAGTTATTAAATTGGGGGTTCACAATGGTATATGAATAATAATAATAAGAAAAAAAGAATGCTGTTTACATGTTGTCTTTTTCTTACATACCTTTAATTTCCAACAATTGAAGACAAATATTTTCAAAATACTGAAAATGAAACTCATTTTGAAAAGGTCTGACACTAAATTTAAATAATAAAAGTATGAAGACTACAACAGGGAAAACTGTAACAATGAGCAAAATCTTGTAAGTCTCTGAAAATGTATTTCGTAAGTTGTTTTCTATGAGTAACTGCAAAAGACCTATTACGTCACTCATATTGGCACAATCTCGACAAGTACCGTCTCTCTATCACCAATTCCATCGATGCTAAATAATCCAGTAGTTGATGCAGCATCGTTAAATAACCAACAAAAAAATATGGTCCCTTAAAGAAGCATCTAACTCTGCCGAGAAGTTGAGGAGGACTTCAAAAACATCTGGATTTCTCGAATTTGCACTTTCATTATGGCCACAGAGTGCTAGTTCGAATGCGGTCGAGAATTTTAGAAAGCACATAACGATTTTCCGCTATTTGTTCATTATGTATCTTTATGTTCAGGGCATAAGCACTATTAAGCTGTGGGTGAATTTTAGCACAGTAATTACTCATACACTGGTGTACTAAATGAAATATTCCTTCATTGTCTTGTTACCAAAAAGTGGTTTTTAACACTTCTCTCTCCCTCCCTTGCCTGTCCCCATCAGATTTCTTTCTTGTTCGCAGTTTGTGAGCATTTTGAAAAAGTCATATGATTACAGTACTGAACTAAAAATTCTTATTCAGATATTAATAGTACTTTATATAAGTCTTAAAAAATATTATTTTCACGAAATAGCCAGATTGCAGTATTGCACATCACTTTTGCGCAAGAGAATGCTTTCAATTTAAAATGTTTACGATAGTTTCTTGTTCACAAGCAATTACCCCAAGGTCAGTGGACGGTTGGTCGCTGTTGCTCTCACAGGTTGCTTCATAACAGCCTTTAAAGGGAGAGTCAAGGAGACTGTAAATCTGTGACGTCGCCACGGGAACACTATACTCTTTGTCAATCCACAGCTTGCACTTTCTAGCAATAACCAAGTGATTTAAACACCTATATATATATATATATATATATATATATATATATATATATATATTTATTTATTTGGATCACACACTGGAGGCTTAGAGGTAGAACTCACACTTCAATATCCAATTTTTTTTAATTCAATGATCGTTTACTTTCCACATTCTTATAGCAATATAAAAACTATTATGAATGCTTCATCGTTCTTGCTTTTGTATCTCTAAACTTTGTTGTGTGAACATAACTCGCACGACTTCTTCAGTAGATATTTTTCAACGAGAATAGTGCATTGTTGTACTGTATATCTAACTATGATTGAAAATTCTTCTTTCTCAATACAATTCAGACAACTCAATAACGAAGATTGACAGTGCAAAGTGCTAGCAGAATTGTGCTGCCAGCTTAATGTAAACAATTAACAAAGAAAGCCAACACATTGAGCCCTATGTCGTGCCTAGAGGAAACAACTAACTGGGAAAACCCAACATTGTCCATGGAAAAACAACCACGTGGCTCGGTAAGAATGCCGGTAACTTAGGTTTGATTTGTTCTGTCCTTGTCTAAAACTTGTCATACTAAATTAAAGTTCAGCATTATAAGCCGAGAACCTTACACCTTGGTCGAGAATGAGTGAACATGAGGGGTTTCCAAGTGCGCACATGGGTAAAAAGAAAGAGGGAGAGATTAGAGGGTTAGAAACTAATAACTGGTAGAAAGGGTAAAATGAAATTATACGAAACAGTGATTTGCTACATTGATGAGCTATTTTGATCTAAGTACAGTAATGAAGAGGTGTTACTTTAGGCATTGGAATGGTTTCAAGATATCGCTGAGACATTAACATTTAGTTGGTGTTGCATTTTCCTACCTTTTAACTTGTGTTGGTGGTATGCTGTACCGCTCGTGGTAAACATCTCTATTATTAAATTATGAACACTCTAAATAACTTCAGAAGACTGAAAAACTGTTTTTTCAAACACTGTAATGACTTTAAAGTCTTTAAAGTCATTTATAGAAGTATTACACACCACATTAATGACTAAAAAGTCATTTACAGTAGTATTACACACCATATTAAGGGTTTATTTAGTCTTTCACATTTTTCACACAATTTTTGCACGACTTTTTTGCACACTGTAGGCATATTGGCTTCTGGCAACACAAACACAGGAAAAATGTCTTTCTTTTCAATTTTGGAGGGCAGAGATAGCAAGTTTTCTTGACCTCCAGACGTTCTGCAGTAGAATTTTCACTGGCACTTGACCCAGAATCTTGTCGTTTCCTCTTGAAAGAAATTATGTGCTCCATGCAGGAACGTAGTTCTGACGAAAGGCTTCTTGACATTTCTAATCTTCTGATGATAGGCAGTTTCACCACCATGTTGTGCCTCCTCGTTCTTACAGTTGTAGGTGGAGGTTCCTTACACCACTTGAAACAGTTCTTTCCATAGAAGAACCTTCCACCCACAGGGCCACTATCAGGGGAGTCTGCTTCATCCTCTTGTTCGTCCTCATCGTCTACCTCTTGCTCCGTGTTGGAATCGTGATCTGACTCCTGAACGAAATTTGAATCACCCCCACTGTCCTCCACAGGTTCACTGTCATTCATAGCGTTAACTGTTTCGTTGATAAATTTTTCAAACCTGTAGTCATCAGCCATCATTGACGCGGGTAGAGGTTTTCCCGCCATTTCCTACAATACGATATTCGTAAAATATAGGCTTACGAATTGTAAACGAATATTTCATAAAATCATAGCATAAAATTACATTAACAGAATACTTACATAAGTAGTGTTGGCGGTATTGGATACCTCGCGATGAAAAAAAATAATTCTTTATACATAACTGAACCACTGTCGCACATGTATCACTAAGCACTATTAGATAAAGACTAGCTGAGAAGGTATACGGAAGCACAGCAATAATGGTGATTCATAGCGTCTGCTAGACAAGTTTAAACTTGTCTGCGTGGTATGTCATACCGGCCACACCAACTAAAGGTTAGGGAAGCCATGAAGTGAGAAAGAATACTGCATCTTGTTTAACTTCATTTCAGCTTTTGAGATCATGAAGCGTCAAGGGTGAAAATTGTGAAGAACTTCAGAAATTGCTGACATTTCTGAAATTTTGTTACTAATCAAGAAGGAGACTCACAAGAGCTATGTTCACTGCTTTGAAGCTGTGAAGACAAGAGATGTCAGTCATTGCTACAATTATTATATATTCTTGAATGCCAATATATAAATAAAGCACTGGATAGATACCTAAGACTCGCTAGAAATTGAATGGAAACTAAACTAAACTAATCTACTCAATATAACTTAACCTCAACTACCTACCTACCTACCTACCTAACTACCGAACTACCTTCCTTCCTTCTCACCCACCCACTTATCTAAGCTGTATATTTACTCTGTCCCATTATAGCTACCAAACCTATCTCACTCTAAAAATGATGTTTTATATCAAAATGTTTTAAGAAACACAGTGTTGCTTAGACATTACCGGTAATACTTTAATGCATTCATTTAGCTGCCTGGATACCCTATGCTCTGATATAAAGTAAAACAAATAGCAATGTGGTGTGAAAATAGTAACTTATTCTGTCACTAATACAACATATATGCTTGCACTCTCTCATACCATCTCGTGTTAAAGTAGTAAATCACTACGACTAGGTAAGAAGAAAAACAGGTTAGGGAGTGAAGAAAGCATCCTATGGAATATTCAGAAATTATTTAATAGCGAATAATTTTCATACCAGTTTTAATTACCAGTATAATTGTAAATAGTGATTGTAAAGATTTGGAAGTTAGAGAGAATTCCTTTGTATTTTATTGTGTAATAGACTAGACTGGAAGATCTTTGGGGAGGACAAGGCATAGATGACAGGATAATATTAAAATATATTTGAAGGAGGTGGGATATAATGACAGGGACTTGATTAATCTTGCTCATGATAGGGACCGATGGCAGGCTTATGTGAGGGCTGCAATAAACCTCCGGGTTCTCTAAAAGCCATTTGTAAGTACCAGCCTAGATCATATATGTAACAGATAGGTCATTGCTATGTTAAAATAGTTTGCACTTTGAAGAGAACAACTGCCAGGATCGCCACCTGTCCGCCGTAAACGAACATGAGATGGCAGTACAGTCGCTAATGCAATTCAAATGGGAATTATGACGTGACTCCTTATGTAACAACTAGATGGCAGCGTGGTAAACCTGACAAATGTTGTTAACGTCAAAGCCTATAAGGCCGACCTATCTGGGGTATATATGATCTAGAGTACCAGTAAGTAAATAGGCTAATGTTAATGCAATAGGATATCACACTCATTTTTCTTGTTTAGGACCACCTGCTTAAGGATTTTAGCATTGCTTCAGGTTATGGGAGTAGCTTTAGCTCGTTAGAATTGCTTTGCTAGATTGGTATACTGGTAGGAATTTAATTAATTTATTGTAGATATCTTTTTGATTGATTAAAGTTCTCGTTAACACTTTGTTAAAACCATAAAATTTACTTAGTCTTACGTTAAGAACTGTTAAAATTGTTAAAAAAGATATATACCTTCGACAGACGGCCCGTTTCGATGCTATGCCACGTAATCTTCAGTGTCTCTTGAACCACTGGTGATCTTGACTCTATGATGTGCATTTGTCGATGGTAGGGGTGGGGGTGTGTTGGTCCTATGGTGGGGGCTGGCTGTTTGTGTGTTATGATGTATTATGACGTCGAATAATGTGTGTGTATTGAACTGCAATTGTGTGTTAAGTATATATTGTGGGTATGCTATTGTATTCTTATATACTTCGTACTGTTCTAGGATGTTTAATTGTGAACTTTTTGGTGTGATGTGTAAAATTTCCATATCTGTTTCTATATTATTGTAGTCATGATTATTGTTGATAATGTGGTCTGCATAATTTGATGTGATGTAGGGTTTGGTTATAGCTTTAATATGTTCATTATATCTTGTGTGAAAGGATCTTCCTGTCTGTCCTATGTAAAAATGTGGGCAACTATTGCATTTTAATTTGTAAACTCCAGTTGAATTATATTTATTTGAATGTTTAATGTGATTATTTAGGTATTTCTGTGTTGTATTATTTGTTTTGTATGCTATCTTGTATTTTAGTTTTCTGAATGAAGTTGCAATTTTGTGAGTATTGGTATTGTGATATGTTAATGTTATGTATTTATTTTCGTGTGGTGTTTGTGTTGGTTTGTTCTGTTTTTGTTTTGCCTTTTTTATTAATGTGTTTATTATGTTAGGGTTGTATCCATTGTCTTGTGCTATATATTTTATTGTGTTTAATTGTGTTGTTATCTTTTTGAACAGTCTAAAAATTATGGTAATCAGAACACACAATTAACCGATAACTTTTGGTAATTACAAAGAGATTTTAATCTAAATTTACTCTTAAAATATTCCTCTTTCATGCATAAAACTATCCCAAGTGTTACAAAATTAAGATCCGTGGCATTAGCATCTGTTTACATAAAATAAAAACACTTGAATATCTCTGCAACAAGAAATACAACTAATAAGTAAATATAAATGAAAGACCCTATTATGCCATTTCTTTTCATTAATGTGTGATATTTTACTTTGGGTTTTTGTTTTCATGTCTTCCCACAAATTTCATTGGTAAACCCTTTAGAAAACATTTTGAACCATAGTTGAATCACAGATGCCAAGCCTTCCAATACCGATGGGACCTACCATGTTTTGGCGAAAGTCAGGAATCCTTCATAACATGATCACACTGTAGTAAGGAATATGTTAATAATGAAATGGCGTCTTCATATGGGCGTATAGTGTTAAGATTACCTCCATATTACCGTATATTTTACCTTGCTGAAATTGTTGGGTCCAAAACGAAACAAAACTCCAAATAACATCCCAGTTCTTAAGAGACAAAAGCAATATAATGACCTACAAGTATTATCGTTTACACAAAATACCTGACTGACTGACTTACTGACTGTTAAAAAAATGACATTTAATTTTAAAGGCTAACTCTATGGTACTTAATGTCAGATGAGTTATGTACAGATGTACGATGCAGTCACAAGTTGTGTTACAAAATTCTTGATTCTTTAAGTGTACAAAGTTAGTGTATAAAGTTTAGTGATTATTGTGTATTTAGGTAATGCCTACCAACAAATTCTCATCACATGAACGTGTTTATATGTACATAAAATGTAGAAGATCGTGTGCAAAAACAAGACGTAAATTTCGAATAAAGTTTCCAAACAGACCTGTGCCTTCTGCCAAAACTATTAGAAAACTCGTTAAAAGATTTAAAGAAACAGACACAGTGAAGAATCGAAAATCAAACAGAAAACGTAGTGTTCTTACAGAAGAAAAATTAGATGAGATTAGTGAAAAATTAGGGGCCACCCGCTGTTTTTTCGCTTCACATTATGATAATGTCTCTGTACAGGGAATGACTATGAAGGAAGATTTATACTACAATTCTGTGATGCAGTATTGCTTTTTTGCTCTCTATTGATTAACAAAGATACTGGTAGTTCAGCCTAATATCTGCCAACAGTTAAAGCTAAAAGTTTACCCCATGAAATAATCATGGAAATATTGCGAAATTGATGCAAATTTATATTATGATTTTCGAAAAAAAATTCTCTTATTTAATTAACTAATAAACTAATGAGAATATTATTAAAATGGTCATCAAAAACCCTTGATTTTGGTTATGCAGATCTCTTCAGAGATTGTGGTCTTTTGTTGAGATCTTGAATTGGATATTACTTTTACTGCAAATTCCCTTCATTTTCAAGTTAGATTTATTATTTCATTGAAAATGTTACGTGCAAAAGGGTACTAATGATCTGATAACAGTCGTTATTATGGAAGTGAAGAGATGCTAGATTTTTGTTGTTGCTATTACACATTTTAAATTCTTAAATTTACTAGAAATTGAGTGTGATGAATTATGTACATTATTTTTACGCCCTAAAATGTTTCCACAACTAATTTTTATCAGAGGCACATTCTAGTAGAAAATGTTTTCAATCTAAACCATAAAGTCTTAAAATGTAAGGCCTACGTCACATGAAAATTACAACCATGGCCATGTAAAGCCCACAAGTGTCTTCCATGCTTGTTTATCTAATGCCATATCTTCATTTTATGTGACTTATTGAAAGTTCCACAGTTCTTGGTCTCTCCAACAAAGTCTTCATATACCCAAAAGGTGTCTTGCCATCTGGAAGTCCAATATGCAATTTCAGTAAATTGTTAGAAAAAAATTGAAATTAGTCACCTCACATTGAAGAAGAAATTTACAAAACACACTGATGCTAAATTTAATATTTTGGTTAAAATCTGGATCTGTTTTTGCATTATTTTTTATATATCTGTTGCGTATCATGAAAATGTACATAAAAAAAAATATATATATATATAATCAGTCATTGCAATGAAAACTTTCTCAGTCCTAAAAATAAACTGGGCAGGTTGAGAAACGTAACAACAATATGCCTAGCTTTTCGTCAAACTTCGCAATCCTGAATACAGTAGAAACTCGATTGTCTGGACCTCAGTTATCCAGATCCTCAATTATCTGGACGTCAAGAGCCCATATGTCGATGTGAGTTGCTTGTTTACTTCTGTGGCAAGTGTTGGCCGGCCTGTGTGTTCTCAGTTGTTCTGTTATTGTCTGTTAGTGACAGTCGCTTTGTTTATTGTTTTGTGTTCGAACTCAAAGTGATTTCTTCAAACCGGGCTAGATTTCAAGCTTTGAGGCTTCATATTGTAATAATTGTCCATAAATGTTTTGTTGTACAGTACGTTTATTTTGTTACTGTTCATGTATTACAATAAAGTTTCTGTAGCATTTTGAAATTCTTGGTTATGTTGTTTTAAAATTTTGAATTCGATTGTCAGGATTTTAGATTATCCGGACGACCCCTGGTTGCAATTAGTCCGGATAATCGAGTTTCTATTGTAATTATGAATAACTGTGTCTGAAATCACTTGCTAAGTACATGACTCCAGATTTTCTGTTAGTGAACGTAACTGTGATGTGCTGTTCCCCATCTTTCACTTGCCTTGTATAACATAGAACATTTCCTTGGTGTGTTATTTTAGCATTTAATAAATATTTTATATCAAATATGTTATTATTTCACTCCATAAAAATAACTGGACAGCATTCCTCAGTGAAAGGTAGTTAAACCCAACTCTCAGATTTATCCTAATACTTAATGATCAACACTGTTTTCTTTCAGGGAAAATCAACAAGAGAAGTGTTATGTCTCGATTCTCTCACCAACACAGTCCTCCCCAATGATCGAGCGTGCACAGATCTGAAACTGGCAGCACCAAGAAAAGAGAAGGAGTGTGATGGGGACTGTGCTAGTGACGCTAGCCACGACGTCAGCAAGAAGGGACAGAAGTGGAGGACAGGGCCTTGGGGACAGGTAGGAGCGATTTCAGTAATTGAAGAATTTGTTATGGAAAGTTCGTCGTTTCAGACGTTACACATAATTTACACAATAAGACGAGGCGGTTCCTTCCAGAACTTGCCTTCTCCACTATACAGCTCGACCAAGTTAAGTCTGCGAGCCGAGAGGGGAAGTTGGAGGCAGTTCTGTAGTGAAAGGAGGCGGTAACGAGAGGAGACCAGTACAGTCTCATATGACAGCAAAGTTTTCCTACTGCGCTTCAGTTCATAGAGCGGTAACAATTTAAGACGCTTTGAAATAGACTGTACTTCTACTTCTGCTTGGCAGTAAGGTTTGGCGTTGTGATTGGCAAGCGTGGGCGTAGGAGAGAAAGTTGCATGAGGGGGGGATGCTGGGAGACAGCATAACTGTTGCCTTTATCTGAAGACAAGGACAAAAATGCGTGCGCTCCGTAGTGTATTTTAAACGATGTGCACACGTTGAAATCTGAGCGTCAAGTGACCTGTGTGGCACTGCGTTTTGCCTCTACCTTCCATCCAGTTATCCCCACTCTCAGACTTGACTTAGACAAGCTGTAAGTACATTTTCAGGAGAAGCGAGAAGCACATATTTCCTCTAATCATGAGTTAATTTTCCTGAATATTTTACTAACAGTTCAAATCGAGATTGAGAGGACTACCAAGCAGGGAAATATAAATATTATCAACAGAACCCTAGTTATTCAACTTTTTATTTTGGATAAGACTAGTTTTGAGGCAACACAAGAGGAAATAGGTCGTATTAATTTATATAACTTGATTGAAAAGCCACAAATGAAGCAAAATTATGATATCTTGGCTCTTCTTTTTAGCCTTATGAATATTCCGCCTTGAAAATCACAATGTGTAAGTCATATTATTTTGCATAACTTAATTCAGAACACAAGAACAAAAATTAACACGTTATGGCTTATTTAACAACATCAATATTGCGATTTGCAGACCACAATTTATTTTACGTTGTTTTATTTGTTTCAGAACACTATGGAAATAACATAAATCTGGAAAAGATAGTAAGCTGTGGTAACACAGCACAAAACATAATATTCTCCAGTTACTCAAACCCATAAAATAAAATAAATAATTTTGTGATAATACCATAGGAACACTCTAAAACACAAGTTTAAAAAACTGGGGTCGCTAGTCTCCCCCTTCCCTTTGTATAGAATTTTTATTGTTGATGCCCTCCAATTATCTGGTATTGTTCCAGACCTTAGACAACTGTTGAACAGGTTTGTCCAAATTGGTAATAGTAACTCCTGTGACTTTTATGTGTTCCATGTAAATTTTATCTGGGCCTGATGCCTTCTTGTTTTTTGTCTGTCCTATTGCCTGTAAGATTTCTGTAGACGTTATTTGAATTTTATCTTCTGTTGATTGCTGTGCGTCTAGATTTTCGTGAACTTCAGCAGGGTTACCAGTTACATTGAAAGCAAATTTCTTGTTTTCTTGATTCAGAATAGCTCTGAAGTGCTTTTCCCACATATTCATTGGGATTTCTTTCGGTCTCGGAGCAATTTTTTTGCTGAGTGCCAAGAAGGGATCTCTTTTTGCGGACTCTGCTGTTTTTCTCGTCTCAGTTTCAATATGGTAGGATTTCTTTAGTTCCAGGAGCTGTTTAAATTCTCTTCTGTGCTTCGCATATCTTTGTAGATCTTCGTCCGTGCCAAACATTCTTGCCTTGTGTAGAGATGCTAGAGTTTCTTTTCTTTTGTGGTAACAATCGCTGTCAATTTCGCTGTTTATTTTAACTTACCTTATGTGCAGCCGCCAGATTTCGATCTAAAAACCTTTCAGTTTATAGTCAGATGCTTTACCTCCAGGCTATACTGTGAAGCGAATTGGTAGACTCAATTTAAAATATTTCACTTAATATTATTGCTTGTTTGTAAAATAAGTTGTACTGTACATCAATAGATGACGTTAGATTAAAAGCCTCTTCCTGAAACAACTAAGGTGAGTGAAGAATGTTTCGTGTTAGCTGTCTCAGCCTAATTATGAATGTGATTTCGTGTTTGTTTGAGGTAGTCCCCAACACTCTGTAGTCCACACCTGTGGAATAACGGTCAGTGCGTCTGGCCGCGAAACCAGGTGGCCCGGGTTCGAATCCCGGTCGGGGCAAGTTACCTGGTTGAGGTTTTTTCCTGGGTTTTCCCTCAACCCAATATGAGCAAATGCTGGGTAACTTTCGGTGTTGGACCCCGGACTCATTTCACCGGCATTATCACCTTCATTTCATTCAGACGCTAAATAACCTAGATGTTGATACAGCGTCGTAAAATAACCCAATAAAATAAAAAAAAAAATAAAACACTCTGTACTTGGGACTATTATTCCCAAATGCTCACTGGTGCATAATGAAAATAAAAAAACAGCATTAAACCCAATTAAATACAAAGGGACAACAAATAGTATTTCCAGTGAGATTAAGTTAGTGGAAAATTCAGCTTAAGTGCTACATAGCGGAACATCGACAGTTCATAAAAAAATTACTGAACACAATACCTCACTACTGTTATTACCTGTACTACCGAAAACGCCGAAACTCTGAACTCCTTGCCACCATTTCGCAAACTGGCATGTTTGTGAGAACTACTGTATGTTAAGAATTAACATTTAACTTGCTTGTGCAGTGCTCGAAGTCCTGTGGAACAGGATACATGCGACGCGTGGTACTGTGCCCTCCGGATGATGGAAATGAGGGGGAAGACTGCAATCCTACTGACAGGCCTGTTGACAAGATATTGTGCAACATTGATCCATGCCCTGCGTGGAATACAGGCGGGTGGTCAGAGGTAATCAGTTCTTGAATTATATCTCATAAGAGAAAATTGTTTATGAGCTCATGTCGAAACCTCCCATCAAACTAAATAACTTAACATTGTCAGATCTCCACGGTTGATAAATAAATACAAAAAATAACTGCCCATATTAGTGTAAGTGTGCGGTTGCGAAATTTAAGTTTGAGTAAAATTATTCCTTGGCTGTGAGTAGATAGTGCTCACTCAGCTGGCAAAGCATGTCACGTGACAGTGTAGACATTCACGTCAGATGGCAACTCTGCTACTCTCTCCAAGTACGCAACATTCGAAGTAAACTTTCACACCCTTACACTTCTTAATATGGGCATATTATTTTTTATAGTTGTCTATCTGCTCTGGAAGGCTTTGACATGAGCTCATTAATAATCCCCTTATCAGTTGCTTCTTTTCGTATCATTTTGATGTTTTTAAGCTTTCATAGTTTATGACAGTTCTGTATTTTTGAAGTTGAATGTTGATAATGGAACCAGATTGTATTCTGTGTTCGGTGATGAGCAGCCATAGCTTTTATCTTGTATTTCGAAATTAGAAGAAAATGTAATTTTAATTGCGTGGATGTTTTAATTCTAATTTTGCAACCAGTTTTTCGACATTCGGATACAGTGATTGGGCGACATTCAGCCTGACAGTGAGACTGTTTGGAGTTCGTGTCTGACAATGAACGTCTATATTTTGATTTTGTTTTGTTTTTTTTTTTTCACTAGAGAAAATACGTTCACACAAGTATATTAATCCAAGCATAAACAACATACGTGCAGCAAGTGTGTGTAATCTTAGAAATGGAATATGTGGAAAATTATGGTAAAAATCACTTAAGCATTTTCTGTTGTTATGTTTATCTTTCAGCATACACACTGGAATTCAATTTAATTTGATACATAATCGGAACATCTTTTGCTTTTGAGCTCAATGCACATAGGTTTTACTGGTGTAGAATACAATGAATTGGTAGCTAATTTGTTGCACCAGGAACAGATTTTACTAGAATGAATTCCCCTTACTGCATCGCAACACTTGCTCCTAGAAGACGTCGTTAACTGTATGTGTCTCGTACTCACTTGTACCGGTATGTCACTGCGTAAGCTGAGTTGTCTAGGATATATGTTGGAAAGTAGTGATTCGTTAGTGGATCATTTGGATGCTAATTAGAGCTATGCAGAAAAATAAAATGTATCTTGTTATTTGAATGTACAAGAAAATAATACAAGTAAAGTACTTTTTATATTTTACCATCAAGTTAGACAGTTACTTCACTTTTTGAGTTCGGAAAGTAGATTATTTAATTAGCTTTAATTTTATGTATGAAACAGTATCATAAATTTATATTTTAGTGCATGCTCTCCTTTTTATAAAGTGAAAAATGGACCAAAAACAATCACTGAGGAAAAAAATAAATAAATTGATTATGTTGTAAAGATAAATATGCTTCTGGGTACAGAAATGCAAATTGTATGTCTCTAACGACAAAAATGTTTATAAAAATACAATTTTTTTAGAAAAAGAAAGAAAAAAATCAAGGTATCAGAAAATCCGAAAACATAAAATCCTATAATTTTGACCAAAAGATTCATTGGAAGACACAGAAGTACTTTAATTTTAGAAGTGAAAATCTTTTTATTGCTTTGATTGATGGTCTTTGATCTCTACTTGCCGGCCAAGCTGGCTTTTTTATAGGAGATTACATTAGTTTGTTTGTCAACAGTGCAACGAGTCCTGTGGAGTTGGAGGGTACCAGCACCGGCAGGTGCGCTGTCAGTCACACACTGGGGAGATCCTGGCGGACACATTCTGCTCTGCTCCTGATAGACCTGAGGACCGGCTCAGGTGCGACCTGCCTGCATGTCACATCAACTACAGCAACTCCGATCACAAATCAATCACAAAGGAGTATCAGTGGGCAGTAGAACCTTGGGGAAAGGTGAGACAAAATATTCAAGTGACTTAAGCAAACGTGGCTTATCATTGGGGCAGATTTTCTTTGGATTATAGTAAGTATATGTCAAAACACACAGTTTTTTAAGAATGTGTCTATTTGCGCCTCTAAGTGAGGAAGGGAGACTATGGTTGTTGGGAACTTAAGGGGCCTTATACAGTAAGAATCGCGAAAAAATTTGAAAAATTTTTTTATTGTCTCAATCGATAGAGTAAGTTGTACTTTTCTGTGGGTATATATTTACAAATTTTCAGATATATGTTGACAGGGAGGGTGTAACATATGCAGCAGGTGCTTTTTAGTGAAGGATATAAGTACAAGCATGTCCCAGTTTTAGATTCATTTTCCCAATAATTACATTTTTCGATTAAAAAACCTGCTATCTCAAGAACCGTTTGTTCGATTTCATTCAAATTTTGTATACTTGTCCTTTGTAATAATCTGTGGTGGTTGGACCACAGTGGTTAAATTTGAATGAAAATGAGCAATTTTCTAGTAAGAATACATTGAAAAAGAAACAACAATTTTTAATTCAAATTTTAAAATCTATAAATTTAATATGAAGTGAGCTGTGATGCTCATTGAGGACCAATCTTTAGATCATGATCTCAGATTTAAGAGAAAAAAATTAGTAAATGGCTATTATTTTCTCCGATTAGGTTAAATCATGATTTTTGTAAGATACATTTTTTTTTTCTTGAAAACTTCAAACTTTCAAACATAGTCACGGTTACTAGGTGTATTTTGAAGCTAAAATGGTGTAGAATAAGTGTGCAAAACTTGAAGAAAATACATGAAGTGGTAGTCAAGTTATTTAATATTTTGTAAAAAGTGCAACCGCTACTATATGAAACCCCTTACCTAGCTGCTCTCCCCTCCGGTGACTGAGTGGTCAGACCTCCAGCCTGTCACGCAGACGGACGTCCCAGTCTGGCCTGGGATTCTTCGCAGTTGGAGTATTTCTCGGAGTTCACGCATTTCCCCACTTTGGGAATTAATATCATTCCATAGTATTTCTCAAATTCCGGCTGGTGATGCATGGAGGGAACTGGTCTAAGGATGAGTGGGGTTGCCTTCTCGAAGCCTGAATACTCGGAGAATCTTAGTGTGGTCGACTAGTGTGAGTTATGAATACTTCTAGCTCGAAAGTAAGCATAATAGATTTTCAAAGTCATAGTGTTGGGTCGTAGTGCCCCTCTCCCAAATAAAATATAGTACAAAACTAACTGCTCTGATTGACAAACAGTTGGACATTTTGAAAACAGAGTAATCCAAAGTGAATCCATTCGCAATCATAAGTGACTTACATTCAGGAGTTTTAACGTATAGTATGTTGATATTGCAGACAGAGTTATAGCTTCTTTTTAATGAACTCGCACTAGTCTGATTGCAATGAAACACTGCTGTGACAACACTCCATGAAGGCCGAAGTATGGTGGCTCAGAGGTAAACTTGCATCAGTAATCCTCTCACATGAAGATTTTTTAGCTATTAAAAGCGTTTGTCAACTGCTTCTTTGAGTTCTGGTGAGCAAATTTGGTTTCTTTCCGTAATCTCAGTACTTCAAAACCAATCTATAGACACATTCTCAATCACGACACACTTCATTCTCTGTATATAAACAGTATCTATTACGCCTTTTGTCTTTACTACAGATAAGTATTTCTCAAACTTATGTTGCAAAAAATGAATACACGATATCAGTACTTTTTAATTTCTCATTATACAAAGTGTACACAGGAAGTACCGGTATTATGTTGCAAGAAATCTATTTCGACATGTTCACACAACTAAATATTTTCAGCACTTTTTACGTACTATATCATGTCATCTATCAGTCTGTCAGTGTGTGTCTCTACATGCAGAGATTTATCACAAACATATAAATGGATTTCGTTTATATTCAGTACCATCTAGTTATTTCAACTGGGAATAATGTAACATGCCTTACAATAATTTTTACTAAATTGTTTATGTCTTTGTTTGAAAAATAAAAAAAAAATAACTATTAAATTACTCGAAAAAATAACTCCAGTGGATTTCATAATTTTTTTTTATGGTACGTAAGATAAATTCAGTGACCAACGAAATAGTGTCGGTGTGTCTTCAGACATTAATGTGACAGAGAAGTGTATTATTTTTATTGTAATATATGTATTGTCATTATTATTATTATTATTATTATTATTATTATTATCATCATCATCATCATCATCATCATCATCATCATCATCATCATCATCATCATCATCATCATCATCATCATCATCATCATCATCATCATCATCATCATCATCATCATCATCATCATCATCATCATCATCATCATCATTATTATTATTATTATTATTATTATTATTATTATTATTATTATTATTATTATTTGTTAAAAGACTTGTATATAAATTTCTTACATTTTCAGAGTCTTAAAATTACATAAAAATTTTAAAATTAAAAATTAAGAAATTGAAATTATACAAAAAAATAAGAATAACGAGTACAATGAACTACATACCTAAAATTACACAAAAAGTTAAAAATAACAAACATTACAATTAACTGGAATTATATTGAGATTATACAACCATTGTGAATAACGAAGATTACAATAAATTGCACATAGATTTAAATTAGGTCTATTCAAAAGAATGGGAGTAATATAGATTACAATGAACTGAATATTCACTGAAATTATAGAAAACAGCTGCCCTAATAATAATACCAGTAATTTGTAATATCTCTAGCAATATTAAATACCGGTACTAATTTTCATGAATAGCAAGATATTGTTGCAATTTAACAGTATAAGAATAGCTGTATGGTATCATCTGAATTTGTGCAAATATATTTTCATGCAGCCTATCTACTTAAGAAGTATAATTTATAATATGTGGATACAAAATACCGTACTAAATTTATCTTCATGTTTGAGAGCAAAGTAAATGATGCATTTTAAGTTTTTTTTTTTTTTTCAGCCACAATTCGATAGAGAAACAACTATTAATAAAAATACAAAATATAAAACAGAATTGTTGCCAAACATGTGAAACGTATAATGAGAAAGTATATGTTATTTTACTCCGATAATTTAAAATTTTTAGAACACGTAGGGCCTATTGTTATTTTACCTTCGATGATTACCCACTTCGTCTACTATTTTTTCTTTTCAATTTTTGTGCCATTACGTCAGCACTAATTTGTATATTTTCATAAGTTAGTATTAGATACCTTAAAAATAGAAGAAATTTTAAGTGCTTGATAGAATGTTTGAGAAATGCTATAACCCAACTCCACATTTCATTCTTCTATCAGAGACTGTACTGTAATTGCTTTCTTTGGCTAGTGGACTCAGTGAAAGTGTTTTATTTTGCCTCAGATTTCATGTTTATACAGAAGGTAATTAGGCTTATTCTATGTGATAGTGGTGGAGTGTTCTCTCACATTTGTTTATATGATTCAGCTTTCTCGAGCGAGGAGTGTCTCCTGTGTCAATAAGGAGTTGGTTTTTGCTTCACAGTGCTCAAAGACATGTGGGAAAGGTGAGCGTAAGCGCCGGGTAGTGTGTGTAGAGGTGCCTGCAAACGCAAATCCTTACCAATTGGCTGGCAGGTCCCAAGCAGATCAGCAGTTTGTGAGGCGCGTCGGAGGGAGACATCAGAGATTGCGGCCTAGAATTTTGAATGAGACTGAGGTGGTGGTTTCTTCAGCCAAGTGCGATCAAAGAAAGATGCCTAAACTTGTCCGCGGATGTGCACCACAGTGTCCATTCTCCTGGTCTGAAGGAGAGTGGTCTGAGGTACTTCATCTTGTTTGCAAGGATGCGCAACTTGAGTCTTGCACATTCTTGTCTTCCTGCATTAACCTAAGCTGTGTCTGTGTTGCTTTCTTTTCACATGTCAGTGTTGTGTTTGAGGCCTGTGCATCATTCTTCATCTTCTTTATTAAACGTTTCGTATTTCATATTTTTGGACACAGAAGTGAGAGAGTATCACCCGTAATGTAGGTATAGAGTGCGCTGAAAATGATTTTGTATCACTGCAATACATGCTGTGTACAGAAATTAGAAATAAACATATACTGGGTGTTCATTTCAAAGTATGTCATGACGTCACTGTTGTGAGTCAGTGATTTGAAGCGAGTTTCAGCTTTTATGTCAGAGAAGTTGCCTATTAATCAAGGCGTTCAATCTGAACTTGAGAACGTGTACGGTATAACTTGAACGTCGTAGCAACAGATGGCGGTCTGTACTGTCTGTGTGCTACCATAACCTCTTTCGAACTGTGTTTTGCACGGCCAAGTCGTACGCAGGGTATTTGTTATCATTGGTTGCATACGGCAACATTCCACAACACAAATCAAATGCTCCGTGTCCATGTTGACCGTCGAAGTTAATGTCAACAAATACGTAAGAAATCGTCTTAACCCTCTCTCCATATCCCGACAGTAAGAAAAAAACCAACCTCAGTACATGTTTCCAAACAGTTCACATTCCCACCACTACCGGCGTTACCGTACATATCAGTAAGTACTCTTCAGAATGAACGCCGTACTTGCTATGCAACTTCTCTGACACATAGGTAATACACCTCTGCAGAAGTGTAGGAAGATTGAATTCTCTAGGCTCATCGACTAGCCATATGACGGCATACAGTGAGCCATGACACACTTTGAACTGAACACCCAGTATTAACTTAACTATTTCATACAGTTTAAAATACAGTAAGCTTGATGGATCTTACTGACATCAGTGTCTTATCTCTTTATAATATCATATACTGAGAAGATAGGAGATCATACTACCTAAATTACGTGTTCTAACATTCAATGTTGTAGTACCTACTGTACCGGTACGTAAATATTAAACTGTTTTGCCATTTGCGCATAACATTCGAGAGTAAAGAGGGTGCAAGCCACAGTGTACTACGATACCAAGAATTCAAAGTCGTGGGTTCGAATCCCGCTGAACACAGGATGTGATGTCCTCTGTTGTCTTAGATGGAGGCATGCCGCCGTGCTGATCTCATGTCACAAGAATCCCACATATGCCATATATACATATAGGCCTAAGGGTTGGGGTTGGGGCATAAGTCATGGCAACTATTTTTTTTGTGAGAATTTGAGCGTGGGTGGAAAATGTGAAATATACAGATAAAAGGACAAGGAATTGACGAAATGTACGGACATTTAACAATACTCCAACATTTTGCTCCTCATGTTTATTACGATCGTTGTCATAGCATTACAGGTTTTCTGTGGCAGAATCATTACAGCATACACATCCGTTCTAAAGGCCCTCAAAATAGCAACCCATCTCGCAACTGTCCAGTATGGAAGGACATTATTTACACACGTAAATACTGTAAAGGAATAGTGACGTACAATAATTGCGAAGCACAAAAAATTGATTTGAAAATAGCATAAAATAATCTGTCGTGCTAGTACTGTAGTAACTTTTCTGTTTGTCGCTAACCGAATCGCATCTTTCACTAAAGTAGAGGTAGACAGGGGAAAATTGTAACTCTCAATTTAGTCAGATCTGAGTCTAATATGAACTATGTGTTGTGTTCTCATTCAGCACTTGTAAGAACTTTCCCACCGTATGTCAGTATAAATCAAGTATCATATAGAAGGTTTAAGATAGAATATTTATGGAGGCATAGACCTACTGGAAACAATGTGAGGCACTTCTTGTGTTCTAGCAACCTGACAGAAAGGCTACTCAAACGCAAATTGAATGCTAATTTTGGAAGCAGTTTTTAGTGCCTTGCATTCTCTATTGGCAGCTAATTATTTTTATTTCCAAGTATCCTTTGTCTGCTCATATAAAACACTTCAAGGGGTATGTACGACTTGAGGCTTTTCTGGCGTTTGATATAGAATAACTCTTCTCGGGTTCTCAGCCAGGTGAGTTGGAGATTAGCTTCCAAGCTTTCGACGGCTAGCTCTGCCATCTCCTTCAGGGAATGAAGTGATGTGGGACCATGTCTAGCCGGTATATATGCAAAAGTAGGGCTTCCCGCTGCGGGCCAATCAGGAGCTAGTTCCTAGTCCCGACCGCCAGGCGCATTCTGGTTGGTGGACGCGGCAGCCAATCAGGAGCTACTTGCTGGTCCCGACTGTCTGCCGTGTGCTGGTGGTCTAAGCGCATTGATGGCAGGTTTCCATGCTGTACTCAGCTGTAGACCCCCGTCTCTGTTGAAATTATTGCCATCTAGCTGGATTTCGATGGCTTCCTTGATAACTAAGTCCCAGTAACCTGATGTCTTGTGCAAGATGGTGGTGGCGCCGAAATCTATCTTGTGACCAGTTTCTAGGCCTGAAGAAGATGGCAGAGCTAGCCGTCGAAAGCTTGGAAGCTAATCTCCAACTTACCTGGCTGAGAACCTGAGAAGAGTTATTCTACTTCAAGGGGGTTTTCGATCTGATGATTATGGAAGATTTCCTTGTTAGGTGCGGGGTCTTCAAGGACTAGTAAGCACAATTTAGTGGAGATAGTGATAGTGATAATGGTAATGGTGGTGATAAAAGAAGAAGAAGAAAATGAGTAAGAGTATGGAATTTTTTTTTTATAAAAATCTCTCACAGGCCAAGAAAATTAAGCGCCGCCCTATCAACTCACCTCAATGTTTTAAAAATAAATATATCGACTAATTATTGTATAGCAGTGGACAAAGTCAGATTGGACCCAATCAAGTAGTGCAAATGGGCTGTACACTTCTTGTGGAAAGTATCCTGAAGTTTATTTTTCTGCATGTAAACCCTCTGAAAACTCGTTAAGTTTAATTAAGAATATCATATAACTTGAAATTGAATTTTACAACTGAAAATTTTATACATTTTATATTTTGCTTACACTACATAATTTAACATTCAATTTGAGGCAGTCTTTTTATCATGACTCCACTTTTCAACACGCAAACGCGCCCCTACAACAGGCAGCGATCCCGAGATGATGCTGAGATCTAGTAGGCTCTGATGATTGTGTACAGTATACACCGAAACAGCTGTAAGCCACACGTGCTTATATAATTAACACTAGTAAGTTTGCCATTTAATCAATCATTTAAAAGTAATACCTACTCACGTTAAAAACTATCTTGTTTCTGTTAAACAGTAATTTACTATAATATTTCTCATCAATCAACAACAATATTGAAATCATAGTAGCTATACATTATGACAAGCTTGTGTATTACTGATGATGAAAACTGTCAGTTTCTCTTCTGTTATATTTTTCCTGTTAGTATGTTTGGCCCATATACTCCACCCAGCTCCAAGCATCCTCTTTTGTAGATACTTTGGCTCATGATAAAAAGACTGCCTCAAATTGAATATTAAATTATGCAGTGTAAGCAAAATATAAAATGTATAAAATTTTCAGTTGTAAAATTCAATGTCAAGTTATATGATATTCTTATTTAAACTTAACGAATTTTCTGAGGGTTTACATGCAGAAAAATAAACTTTAAATTTTTTAGTCTTTCCAATATACGGTACCGATAATTACTGAAAATCTTAAATAAACACAAAAATCATTATCCGATATCTGCTGAACATTGGATGTGTATAACTTTCACAAATCGTATACAACATTTTTGAATATACATTAGCATTTTGCTACCGTCAGCAACTCACTCAGTATCATGTGAATGGAACTCACTTCTGTTGAAAATTACGCTGACGTTTTCTTGTGTGTTATTGTGTGTGTCATTGGGCTTTGGGTCTTTGCTAACTCACTACACTGTGTTGGGGTAATAACAGCCACAAACTAATATTTTGCTACAGTTATCTGTGTGGTATAGTTTCACAACTTCATATTAGTTCTATTATCTCACAGCATTGAGTACCTAACAAATACATTCTAAGAAATCACTGTAAAATAAAATAAATTAACAATATGTGTGTGACTAAGTAAAATAACAATAACACAATTCTGTATGGGAACCTTGCAGATATGACAAATAATTGAAGTAGCTGTATTTAATTTTTATTTATTTAACATTTCCGAAGCACATGACTGTCTCACTTGCTCAAAATATTTTGTGGGAAAAACGTGTGCTCTTTATGTAACAGTAACAATGACAGTTTATTAAAAACGAGAGAGAGGGAGAATCCTACCTGTTCAGTGAAATACTACCGAGTATTGAGATAGTTGGCACACATTTCAAATACGTATCTGCCCCGAAACATGGACATTCATTAAAGGGACTTTGACTCAGAAACATTTCATCTTTGGACATTTATCCTGTACTGGTATGTATTTGAATGTTTTTCATTATTTTGTAGGGTATTATGAAAGTTTATTGGAGGAAGTACGTTCGCAACTCATCATGTTTTGTATGTGCCGAGGTCATGGAAAGCATGGAGCTCTACCTCCATGCCCCCCAAGTGCCTTCATGGCAAGTTACGGGGATACCTTTACTTTGGGCGGCCGGGTAGCTCAGTTGGTAGAGCAGCTGGCTACGGACTGGAAGGTCCGGGGTTCGATCCCAGGTGGCGACAGGATTTTTTCTCTTTGCCAAACTTTCAGAACGGCCCCAAGGTTCACTCAGCCTTCTATAAAATTGAGTACCGGGTCTTTCCTGGGGGTAAAAGGCGGTCAGAGCGTGGTGCCGACCACACCACCTCATTCTAGTGCTGAGATCATGGAAATCATGGGGCTCTACCTCCATGCCCCCCAAGTGCCTTCATGGCATGTTACGGGGATACCTTTACCTTACCTTACCAATTAGGATGCCTCAATGTACTTACAGAGAAGTTGTACATTTCATACACTCAGTTACAGCATTCATTTTAACTACTGGTATCCAATAAGTGTGTAAATAAAACTAAATGAATGGTACCTACTTTGATACCATCATGACTAGATTAGTCAGTTTCTATTTACTCTTAAATTGTAAGGACTATTCAGCATTGGTTGGGTCCTACAAATCATATTATGATCAAGTATTCCTCTACTCCAGTGTAGCTACCTATGCTAAAACTTAAAGCATTTTAGAGAGAAATGTAACATTGGACAGAAACAAATGTAGCTAGACTGCAGATTATTATTTCCCCTTCTTGTAGGTAGGGTTACCAGTACTTACTTACTTACTGGCATAAGATCTCTATGCCTTAGCTGTACTTGTATTAGCCAGACTTTACTAGGAATCCACCCCTTCCTGTTTCTATTATGCGGAAGAGACAGTAGAGGTTGAGCCTCTGTTATTACTAGGCTATATAACCTGTCTCAAAATCATCTATTGATGCGAACAGTTCCAAATATTTTGACTGTTATTAATGAATTAGCCGAGTAAAATTTCGATGTTTCTCCTCTATTGAAAATCATTATTCTACTATTAAACACAAACAAATGTCAAGATTTTTGTAGGAGATTTTATAGGGGTGGCCCTACCTAAGAGCCTTTAACTACGAGCCACTACTGCAGTTGACTAAACAACAACAACAGAAATATAAGTAATGGGTACCTTTTCTACCTGTTGCTAGTAACAGCACTTCTATTTTGTTAAATGAACATAATTATACAGAAAGATCCACTACCGGTACTGGCCCTGTCTGTTCAAAACTTTAATTGAACCTGTGAATATTTTATCGAGGGAAGTACACTATACTTCTTTTGTGTGTCTGTATTAAATAGACATCACCTTTGCGTTAAAAAGGAAAATGATCACTTCGACCATCTGATGTAGTGTAGTAAGTATCATGTTATTACATGTGATATGTATGGCTTTACGTTTGTAAAGGAAACCTGTTTACAATGTTTTAGTACATTTGCCAACTGACGACTTGTGGGCCACTCTGTATTTACACCAATACAATGCTTTTGTCAAGCTCGTTATGGAGAAGTAGTATTTTATTTAATGCCGCTGTCAACTACAGCGTCGAAATTGAATTACTGAGAAATGGCCGACAAATTTTGCCTGGAACTAACAGTAACAGGTTTTCTGTCTGTGCCAAGTTCGTGCTGTGATTTGCAGGAAATAAAAAAAAAATAAAAGACGAGGTCTGTAAATTTTTGGTGTCGTCGTCTTAAATGGTAATGCGTGCTGTCACACACTTTATCAGCTTCAACATTTCAGGTGGGATTGTTCGACACACCACTGTAAAGTGCTGAATTAGCTCCCAGCGATTTCATTCCTTTATGGACTTGAAACTGTTTCTACTCATACGAACAGTTACAGTGTTTCAGGAACATCTTCAGTGACAGCAAGTTTCTTTCATGAAGGTTTTTAAATGCTCGTGCCACACTAAATGTCGCAGTTGTCGTGATACCGGTAATTATCTAGAGAGATAAATAATTGTTGTATGTAAAACTTTCATATAAGAGACCATGTATTTGACTTTTCATTTCTGTATTATAGTAGACCATTCCTTATTTTTGAAAGGTCCTCGTATATGAAAATATTATTAATTGTTCCGTGCTTTGCTCCCGACACTTTTGGTGCTTATTCCCCTGCCTTTTGAACTGCATTTGCCACAGCTGTTTTTCTTGTTCGCTAGGAAAGTAATTAAATTTTGGTTACATTATTTATATTATTTTTATTATGTACAGTTCTTCAGTGTGATTTATTCTCTGCCCTTACTTATGAATTTTTTTTTTTTTACCGTAGTACCATATTATATATTACTGCATGTACTTCTTTTACCACTGTTTCTCTGAAAACACTGTTATCCGGTATAGTTTCAGTTCATCCTACCCATGTTCAAATATAGAAAGATTGTGTAATTAAATGAAACTGAACGAGTCCTACTGGAGAAATAATGAACAAATATTTGTACGTACTATAAAGTGTAATGACGTTTTTAATATAAAGCTAACGTCAATACTCATATAAAAACATTTAGAAACAAATTTTAGTATAGCCTGTATTCAAGTAATGTGACTAGGCTTATTTTAATCTATACTAATAATAAATCTGTAGCCAAAATTTTTCTGGTAATTTTCGATTTTCCAAAAATAATTGGTGTTAACATGTATAATTAACCATCCTGAAACCGAAAATCGCTTTTTCGAAATTTTTGTTTGTATGTCTGTCTGTCTGGATGTTTGTTACCTTTTCACGCGATAATGGCTGAACCGATTCATATGAAAATTGGAATATAAATTAAGTTCGTTGTAACTTAGATTTTAGGCGATATGGCATTCAAAATACTTTATTTAAAGGGAGGGGGCCTGAATTAAATAAATCGAAATATCTCGCTTATTATTGATTTTAATGAAAAATGTTACATAACAAAAGTTTCTTTAAAAATAATTTCCGATAAGTTTTATTCTATACAAAAATTTGATAGGACTGATATTTAATGAGATAAATGGGTTTTAAAATTACAATAACAGCGCCATCCAAGATGCTGTACTGAAATAAAAACAAATGACTTCGTCTATAAGGGGCCTTGGACAACAACAATCGAAAGGTATTAAACATAGCCTACAGAGAATGTTTCTGTGTTTGTGTGAAGTAATATTGGAAGCTAATTAATTGTTTAATTATTATTTCACCATTGGAAAGTGTAGTTTCTCTAGATGGACATAATTCTACAATGTTATTACAGTAACTTCTGAAACATATAGCAAGTAATATAAAGTATACACATTGAAACTAAATGATATGTCAATATTCATTAAACTATTGTTGCATGTAATAACAATTAAGAAACATGTTAAAGGAATTGTCATTGCACCGCGTTTTAATTATTTAACTACAATTTAAATTAAGTAACATATTAAACGATTTATCCTTCTATCAAACACGAATGTTCCTGGATCAAACATCCTATTTTAATTATGTAATTACTTTATATTTATTTCTAACAGGTGCAGCGGAGCGCACGGGTACGGCTAGTTTTTAACATTTTATTGAGCTCATTGCGCTTGATTTATTTAAAAAAGAGTTGTTATAATTTATAATTTTTTACATTAATTTGGTTGTATGTTTTGTGTTTTATATTTGAATTTTAAATTTTACACTCAAAATACGAAGTAGGTTTGTCGTGACACTGTCAGCACGATGTGTTGCCTCTTAAAGCAACATGGAATACATATCCAAGCTCTTGATAGAATTCAAAGCTGTGTCAGATGTTCTGTTCTTGGAACCTGAGTGCACCACGATTGACAGAACTCACATTGGCTTCAGAAATCTTACTGAACAAAGAATGCGTACACAAAATACATTTAAATTGATAACTACTTACATAACAATATTGAACTTGTTAAACTTTCTGTTTGTAGCATGAATACTATTGTAGTTATTACTTTGAACGAAGAGTGTAGCATTTTGTATGATTCGTAGATTTTGAAACCATTATTAATCTGTAACCTGAGAAAATTGATCAAGTGGCAAAACATAGGAGTTTCAAAAAGAGATTCACTAATTACAGCCTGTCAGTGTATGCAGATAAAATAGGAGTTATGTTCTACAGGTGATATTCATTGAAAGTTTTTCTTAGTGTTGAATAATATGTGAAAGTAAATTTTGACACTTGGTCGCCACGTGTTTTGTGTGCAGTGCTCCCAGTCTTGTGACCCTGGCGTGCAGCACAGACCAGTGTCCTGCATCCACCGTGGTGTTGTAGTCCCGTCAAACCATTGTAATCGAGCTGAGCGGCCACTTGATAAAAGAAGGTGCATGAATCACAACTGCCATGACGAATTCTACTGGTACCGTGGAGAATGGCAGCGTGTGAGTGTATTATTTTTGTTTCAGAGGGAGGAAGAAATCATAAATTGCCATTCAAAGAACTTTTCATTTTTGTGAAGTCTGAAAAATCAACGTTTGAAATTTAGATATATGTTTGACACCACAATATCACAGTGCCACTGCTGCTGTTGCTGCTGCTACTACTACAATTACTATTATCACCATTAGGTTACTACAGTGCATAAATTTTATCTTTTCATGTTCGCATGTGTGCAGCTGCGCTGTGCATTACCATGTCCATTCTACATCCACGAGCATGGAAAGATAAAATATATTATGCACTGTACCGTACTTCTGCTGCTAATATAGATACTACTTACATACATTACTACTACTTACTTACTTACGTAACTTAACTTAACTAGGTACTTAATTACTTATTTACTTGGATGGATGGATGGATGGATGGATGGACGAACAGACAGACGGACGGATGGATGGATGTCATTCAGCAAATATACAGTGCATAGAGAACGTCAAAATACAAATATATAATACATGGCCTACAATAGATAATGAAATAAAATCAAAATAAATATACAATTACCAGACAATTACAAAAACAGATTAAAAATGTTAAAAGAAATGGTATAAGATCAGATTGAAATGTACAAATAAAAGCAAAATTTATAATTCTTTTTTTCATTTAGTAATAAAATTAATCTAAAAATTAAAAAGGATTTAAAACTATGACATTATATCTCATTGTATTCACATTAAATGATTAAGTTAAAACAATAGTAACTAAAACTTAATATTACTAAACTCATTGACACTATAGAGTGGATTTGCCATCAGTGCCTTTCTCACTAACTTTCTGAAAGTAAAATATGACTTATTTCTTATATTCATGGGTAAAGAGTTATAAAGTTTATATGATATGGAAATAAAACTATTGCTTGTAGTACTATATTTGTAATTGGTTAAATATATATCAAGTCTGGAACGGTTACTTATTTACTTACTTACTTGCTATTGCAATGACCTGGTACTACTACTGCTAATTTTACTACTATTTATATACTACCGGTATTGCTATTGCTGCTGCACTACTACTACTATTAATACTACATCATCTATAAGCACCACCTCTACCACCACGTCAGTCATTATCTTCGTCATTACATCGACGACATCATGTATATGCTTTCATTATGTCTGCAGTGTTCACATGACTGTGGTAAGAAAGGACGCCAGGAGCGACATCTTTTTTGTTACCATCGTGAAGGGAAGAAAGTTACCAGAAACAATTGCTCACCGGCTCTTCGACCTCATCGTAAACGCAAATGTAATCAAATTAGATGTAAGTATAAGCTTATTTAGAATTAAGTTTATTTGTAGTCTATTATTTTGTATGTTATGTCATTTTTCTTGTGTACTGATGATGCATTTAACACACATGAGGAATGAAAATGTTTTCTCACATACCACAGCTCTCTTACTTGGAACCCAATCTATCCTGGGTATGGGCCTACTATTAAGTCATATGCTTCTTAATGGTTTCTTACACGGGATTTTATAAAGAGAAAGTGTGCTTTCCTGATTTGTAGTTGCCCTTCATTCTGCAACACAACAGTCATAAGGCATCTTGGATGTTGTTTCACCTAAAACAGAAATATTAGAATCACCGTAAGCAAAGATAAGAACATATAGATTTTAATCATAGGGTTACTTATTCAGAATTAGCATGCTCTGAAATGAAATGAAATGAAAACTAACGTTATTATTGGATGGCTTCATTACCAGTAATGTAAAATTTGAACTCTGAATGATTATGATATAATTACCTGCGGAAGGTAAATAGGTCTAAATGAATTTAAATACACTGCCGATCAAAAAAAAACGCAACACTTGAATAAATGTGAAATATCAAACCATAATACAATTGTAACATTACTGTGCGCTTCTATGGACCTGTTTGTGTCAGGCAAGTGTTAATTTATGTTTTGGGAAGCTAAGTATACCCATTGGGTGATTTGTGACACCATCTTTGTCATTTCTTGTCCCTCACTCTATATTTATTGCTGAGCCATTAAAATTTACAACCCTAAACACAAGCTGCTAAAACGAAGTTACAACACTATTGATTTCTTTTTTTTGTGTACAATGGAATTCTGTGATATTGAATTCAGTTTCAAACAACATGTTAAAAGAATTATGATGTCGTTAAGCCCCATTAACGCCGCTAGGGCAGTAGCGTTGGTAGATGATGATTGCTGCTTACATTATGTGGCTCATGTGTTGCATACATGGCCCTGTAGCTCTTGAAGAGTATCTGTAGCATGGTGAAGGACATTCCTTCCTAAAATGTCCCACAGATGATCAATAGGTTTAAGATCCGGACTTCGTGATGGCCATTGAATAAGTTGGATCCATACTTCTTTGAGGTACTGGAGGACATATCGCACCACACGAGAACGTGTATTGTCCTGCAAGGGCATGAAATTGTCACCAATAAATGATGCAAAAGGAAGAACATGTTGCCAAAGGATTTCTTCAATGTAGGGATGGACAGTACGAGACCCACTCTCCACAAAGACAAGGTCCGTTTGTGCAATCAAACTGATGCTGCCCACACCATCACTGAAACGCCATGAAATGCTGTCCTTGATGAAAAGTTGGATGGAGAATACCTTTCTCCAGTCCTCCACACTTTCTCTCTTCCATTTGGGGATCTGAGGAAGAATCGGGACTCATCTGAGAACAAAACTGTTCCCCACTGTTCACCAGCCCATTTCTGATGTTCCTTTACAAACTGTAAGCGACTTTGACGATGTTGTCTTGTAAGTTCTGGGTCAATAACAGGTCTTCTGGAGATCAGGCCAGCATCATGTAATCTCCTCCTCACAGTCCACTCACTGACATTCACACCTCGCAGTTATTCTAGTCGATTTCTGGCTTCGACCGCAGTGGTGTGGTGGTTACGCAGCACTTGAAGGAACAAGAACTTGTCATCTGTTGCAAGAAGTTGACCTTTTCCTACCATATTCTGGTCTTCGAGAATATGAACGAAGTTCCCTGTACCTTTGCACTGTACATGAAACCGTCGACGGAGTTGTATGCAACATAACGTAAGCTGCGGTCATCCTCTACCAACGCGACTGATCTAGCGGTGTTAATGAGGCTTAATGGCATCTTAACTCTCTTAAATGTTGTTTAAAACTGAGTTCAATTTTACAGAATTCCATTATAAGCAAAAAAGAAAACAATAATGTTGTAACTTTGTTTTAACTGCGTGTGTTTAGGGTTGTAAATTTTAATGGCACAGCAATAAATATAGAGTAAGGGACAGGAAGTGGCAAAGCGGGTGTCACAAGTGACCCATTGGGTATACTTTACTTTCCAAAACATGAATTAACACTTGCCTAACACAAACAGACCCATAGAAGTGCACGGTAATGTTATAATTTGTATTATGGTTTGATATTTCAAATTTATTCAAGTGTTGCGTTTTTTTTTGTTCGGCAGTGTATTTAAAACAACCACAGATGTCGAAATTAACTGTTAATCTTTCCACTAAAGTGTTCTTTCCTTCAAATAATAAGACATTCTTTACAGAACACAATGTGTTCAAGTCAACTGCTTTCTCTTTCATCTCAGCTAAACTGCAGGTCAGCTGATATGACATGTGAAGTTTATATTTCCCTTGTAAGAGTGCCATGGTTTAAGTGTTAAATAACCACACCTCAACGTATCTTACAGTTCCCTTAACTTTCAGGATATGTGAACCTTCATATTAACCTTACCTTTCTGTAGGCCTACTTTACTCTTAAGCTACCATAACCTTAAGGTTATCTTATCTTAACCTTTCTGCACATTTAATTAGATTATTTTGTAAATAATTATTTTAAATATATGCTTTCCGTCCATTAAATTGTTGTATTTCTGTTCAATTGAGTACATTATTGTTTGAATTACAGAAAATAAATTTTAAACATATTATTAGCATCTATTATTTTAGAGATGCCAATAGAACTTGCAAATACCAGTACCGGTAGTTTATACATTATGTGTAATTAATGATATCTCTGATTTCAGGTCGCTTTTCTACATGTCTTGATATACAGCAGAAATTACATGCAAAAGAAGATAAGGAATATACGTTGCAAGTGATGGGTTTCAATGTTTCAATATATTGTCGTGGAATGGCGTCAGACAGTCCTCAGGAATATATTAGTTTACCTGCAGGTGCAGAAGAAAACTTTTCTGAAATATACGATCGAAGGTTCGTGTATATTGTGTTAAGATTTACAATGGTTGGATTGAAACTAATTTTTTTTTGTTACGAATTTAGATTTGGCAAAATTGTGTCGGGTCTGCCTTATTCCTTCAGTCTGTCAGATCACTAGGTAGCCTATCACAGGATTTGAAAGAGAACATGTTCTGTTGTATTTATACCAAATGCGATGTCTTACTAAAGGATAGAGGACGGAACAGGAAATGCTGAAAAAATGTAAATCTTGAATTGGAGAGAGAGAAAAAAAAAAAGAAGACTATTTTAATCAAATGAGTAGCCTAATTCATGGAGTTTTTGAGATTCGTTTAACACTAATTTTTTCAGTAAATTGTGTCATTGTCATTTATGCACGAGTGTACATGTATATGATTGTATGTATTTGTTTCAGATACATCTAGTGTTTCCAGAGTTTTATCTTACAAGAATTAAGATTTCGACTTGACATTCTTAATTGCTATATTCTAAGCATGGTTATTATTTATTACAACTAAATCTCCATAGTCACATTGTAATACGATTAAACATATAATTTGAAAGAATATGCTTTTTTTTTGTGATATTTGGGCATGTTAAAAGATTTTGTCACAACAAAGAAAATTAAATCAATCTTTGACAGAATGCTTGAACACACATAACGCAAGTATTAATGTTTTGTTGATAATCTGACTACTTTCATCAGTTTGATTCTCTTCTTTTTATTCTTCTTCTCTTCACGGCTTAGACTGCTGCCTGTTCCCTCTTCACAGTGTCTCTCCATCTTCTTCTTGGTCTTCCTACACTTCTCTTTCCTCTGAGGGCATAATAGAAAAACGCTTTCCGAAGTCTGGTATCTGCCATCCTCTCGCCATGCGCTATCCACTTGCATTTATATCTCTGCATTCTTGAGTTAATTGCTTCAAGTTGCTAATTGCTTGACTCCCTATTTCAGAAATAAAAAAAAAAGATTGTTTTATTCGACTTGCTACACTGCAGTTATATTTCAAAATCAGATTCGGTGAGTTCAGAACTTACATAAAAAGTATTTTGCAGGAATAAAAACCATTTTGTGCAATCGCCATATACAAGAATTTGATTATGGAAAAGATGTACTGTACAATCTGTCAACTCTACACACATCATACCATAAACCATTACAAACTTTATGTAGCCATTAAAATTACTGATCACCTACGTACTAACAGCCATATTGTGCAATAGGTTGAATCATCCCGATGATTGTCCATATGGTGGCGAACGTCGGGAAAACTGCGATTGTATGAAAGATCCTGATGGAAAGGCTCGACTAACTACGTACTCCAAAATCCGTCTAAATATTACTTCGCTTAGAGTTATCAGTAAGTAGAACACAAATTTCCTTTTCTGATATTATTCAGGTAGGCCTATTTTGTAGAATTACTGGTAATGTAATAGACATCTTTATAAGAGTAGTTTTGTTGATGGCTCACTGTAAGCAATTGTTAACAGACATCGTAGTGCATATTAGATAAAAAGTAAACTTTTGTTTGAGGTGTCATCAGGAGGGGATAAAAGTGAGGAGTTTTAACTTTTTGGATTGTCAAAGAAGTACTGGTAGTTACAGTAATGAAGAAATGTGATGTTAAACTTCAAGCTGAATGTGATTTCTCAAATTATTTCATTCAAACACAATTTACTCATTCAACAGAATTAAAACTTAGTCCCCTTTTGGTCTTTAAATGTAGTAGCAAAAGAAGAGAGTGGGAAAGGTAAATAAAATACTGTGTTCTGTCTCCACAATCAAGAGAGATATATGAACGGGAATGCAAAAGTCGGACACAGCAACCATTCTTACTAAAACAAGACCCATTTTTACATTACATAAAAGTCTCACAAGAGCATTTTGGGAATTAACGTTCCTCCTATTATGTAAATTGAGGCAGCATTACTGAATAATTATTGAAAAAGTTGAAGATACAGTTTTAGTTAAAAACATGATAACAGTGCAATCAATCAATTTAAGGAACTGTAACAGTTTTCAGAAAAAATTTGAAAGCTTTTACTTTCATCAATATACTGCTGCCATGGCGGTCCAGTGACTAGACTAGGGCGCTGGACCTGTGGACCCGAGTTCGATTCTCATCATACTCCCAATTTATGACTTGTGTTGGGCAAGCCAGTGGTACAGGTAACATAGGAGTTTTCTTCGAGAGTTCCGGTTCCCTGGTGACGTCCTAACAAATCATCATTTCATCTCATCGTGGGTGTAGCACAGACCAGCCTGGCGCATCCTGGTAATGACTCTGTTGGTGAATTGGTCTACACAATTGCCTTCATTCATATGGGTGAATGACGGACAAAGAATATTATTATTATTGTTATTATCATTATTATTATTATTATTATCATCATTATTATTATTGTTATTATTATTATTATTATTATTATTATTATTATTATTATTATTGTTATTATTATTATTACTACTGCTGCTGCTGCCTGTTTTAAGTTGTTACATAATTTCTTATGTTCATAGTTATCATAGCTGTTGGCAAGTGTTCACATATTAATTGCGACAAACTTTCTACATTACATTTACATTTACTCATCTTATTCTAGCTCTCCCAATCTTATTCTCTAGCTCTGCAATGACGCTATCATTTCTCCACAATTCATTGTCCTCCATGTGACTGGTGTGATAAGCAACATGAGCTTCTGCACCATATCATAGCCACAGGACGCAAAAATCATGAGTCGGTACATCTATGGAACAATAACTGACAGGAATCCAAGGTCTGGAATAAGGCATATGGCGACTACGCCTGCGCAGGATTTCTCGCATCACGTCATAATAATGTCTCTGACAAAGTAAAAACACTGTGGACGTTGGAGTCTAGTTACCCCTATCAGTTGGACAGGCTCTGAACTAGAACATCCAAGATTCATTCCTGGGTGGAGAATAACTTCAGTGTCCACCTGCAAGAAAAGGACACGTGTACTAGTGAAGACTACTTGCGAATGTTTGGTGATTTCTCATAAGCAATTAATGTTGAAAATGTGTCGGTCACATTTAAGAAAAGAAGCATTAGGCCTACTTCTGTTCTTCGATGAATTTAAACATATGATAAATATATCCATAAGTAAATTTCAGCGGGAATTCTAAACTTGGCAAAAAAGAATTTAAAACGACAAACAGATGGGCCTTCAAATCGACGCCATTCCATTGCCAATTCGACGCTTTACCACTATTGAATTTAAGTCCTACCAATCAGAAGTGACATAAAATTAGTTATCTAATCAGAAGAATGAAGAAAATGTGAGTTAAATCGAATGTATGGTGCTGTAGTTAAGGTCGAATTACCAAAATCGAAACATAATATAATATGATGCATGAATTGTCAAGAATTTGGTCATTGCAAGAACTATTGTCATAAAACTTCACATTGTGTTAAATGTGACCAACCCATCCAACTGCTAACTGGAACAAAAAACCAAATTCTTCTCCCATGTGTGTTAAGTGTAAGGGCCAGCACATAGCTAATTACAGAGGCTGTCCTGTTCACACTCAACAGGAACCTTAATGTGCAGAACATTGTTGCGCACATATTACTACATTAGCGAAGCAAATCAGGAATACAGTAGAATCTACGAGGCGCATCCAGAAAGTAAGTTTCCCGATTATTTCCCCTTGAAAGTAAACGTAATTAGCCGCGCATGCATAACAGATCTATGGTGTATCAATCATATGCCAGCCAGACAGGTCCCGCCTGGTGCCAGTAGCATGGCAGCAGTGGTCCGAAATGGAAGCTCTTATTTCTTCTCCCGCCGCCTGCGAGGTTTGGTCGGTGATAAAGTTCTTTAATGCACAAAGCATTGCGCCAATTGAAATTCATCGGCTGCTCTGTCAGGTCTATGGGCCGAACATCATGAGTAAGCAGATGGTGCATCGCTGGTGTAGGCAGTTTTCCGAAAATCGTCAAAGTGTCCATGATGAAGAGCGCAGTGGGCGACCGTCCCTCATCAATGATGATCGTGTTGAGCTGGTGCTGCAGTGCATCATGGAGAACCATTGGTTCACGATTACGGAGCTGAGCAGCCATTTTCCGCAGATATCGCGATCCTTGTTGCATGAGATTGTCACTAAGCACCTGCTGTTCAAAAAAGTGTGTGCCAGGTGGGTGCCGAAAAACCTGACACCCAAACACAAAATGCAACGTTTAGGAGCAGCACTGACATTTCTGCAACGGTATCACAATGAGGGCGACGAGTTCCTCGACAGGATCGTCACGGACGATGAGACTTGGATTTCGCACTTCACCCCGGAAACCAAACAGCAGTCAATGCATTGGCGGCATAGTGGATCTCCGGTCAGGACGAAATTCAAACAGATGCTGTCAGTACGGAAAGTGATGTGCACGGTGTTCTGGGACAGGAAGGGCATTCTGCTCATTGACTTCCTTCCAAGAGGTGAAACAGTGAACGCTGACCGTTACTGTGAAAAACTGCGAAAATTGCGACGTGCCATTCAAAACAAGAGGCGTGGAATGCTTACTGCAGGTGTTGTGCTCCTCCATGACAATGCTCGTCCACATACGGCTCGGCGCACAGCAGCTGTTTTGACGGAATTTGGCTGGGAGTTGTTTGATCATCCACCCTACAGTCCTGATCTTGCTCCCAGCGATTTTCACGTTTTCTTGCACCTCAAGAAATTCCTGTCCTCCGGTGAGCGTTATGGCAATGATGAAGAGCTGAAGACGTCTGTCACACGTGGTTCCATTCACAGGCGGCAGAGTTCTACGACAGAGGGATACAAAAGTTGATTCCATGATACGACAAGTGTCTCAATTCTGATGGTGGCTATGTTGAAAAATAGCTGAAACATTGCTGTACCTGTTGCCAATAAATGTTTTCCTGAAAGTGTGTGTTCTTTTTTTTTTTTAATAGGGTAACTTACTTTCTGGATGCGCCTCATACCAGTTAAAATACCTCATTAAAGGGTCATCACCATTACCATTAAAACTTAAAAGACTGGGCCCAGGCAATAATAGTCCATGGCTTAATGATGGTAGTACGGAGCACCTGTCCCAAGGAAGCTAAGCAGTAAGGGGTGGAGTGAGACTGGTCTGTGTAAGGAAGTATGCACGGACCTGTCTGTATGTTAGCATATGACTGCTTGCTGCTCGACGACAGATTTTGTTAGGCAGAGGTTGGAGTGGGACCGGTCTGCATAGGAACTCTCTGTGTATATAATATATATCACTCATCAGACCAATTTGGATGTACGGTTGTGTAATTTGAGGCTCTGCTTCAAACTCCCAGATGAGAAGAATCCAAACACTAAGAACCGGCTACTCAGAATATTTGTGTTTGCACTTTAGTACATCCAGAACACGACCCTTCATTCAGATCTTCAGATACATTCCTGCATTCTAGTTATTGGCAACTTCACAGGTCCGTCATCAGTCACTCCAATTAACTAGTTAGATTTCAGCTCAAATGCCACCACAAGGACCACATGAAAGGAAACATTATGTAGATCAGCGTCGTGCATTACAGGCGCTATGTTTGGTTCAAGTTCGTCAAGTATAGAAAAGTTCGATATTCACCGATGTTCGCTCTTCAGAAGAAGGCCTGTCGTGTTTGTTCCACCTTGTTATAAAAATATTCGCTGTCCTCCACTCCCACCTCCTCATGTTTTAACCACTTAAGGATTTTAGCACAGATCTTGTGATTAGTTTTCATATGAAATAAGACGAAGATTTTAATATCTTGGTTGCCTCTTTCATGTTCGAACATTGCAAGATACTAATCCAGATTTGCTGTAATGTAGGACTTTAATGAGAAATTTTACTCTTTATTAGAACAGTCACTGTATTGCAACCTCAGTACATGTTTCTGATTTAGTCTTTATATATGTTATATTTATTTATTTATTTACAAAACTGTAAATATCTTAATGATAGAATAAACTTTCATATAATAAAAAAAAAATTAGAGTACGCTATCTCTCAGAATGCCTATTACCGGTATTCAAATGTACACAGAGGATGTCTCTAAAATGAGTAAGTAGTGAATAGGAAAGCCATAATTATAATACTAGTATTGTTTAGTATTAGTGCTAGGGTATTGATTATTTTGCATCTTTTTCTGTTAAAAGATGAAGAAATTCCTCCTTCACTAATTGTTTTATCAACATTTCAATCCAATGTCGCACATTCGTTTGTTTCTCTGTTATATTATTTCGGAAGAGTAGATTTTCTTCCTTTTTCCATTTTACGAGAATTTTGGACATAAATCTGCATTATTTTGTATTTTAGTTGACAATTCTTTATTTTATTACCAGTACCAAGATTTTTTTCTACATAAATTCAGTATGTATATTTTAATTTCCTTCTCTTTTGGGAGGACTAATCTAATCTTCCTTAACATGTAAATTCTTTCAATAAAATTGGTGTTTAACCTCCTGAGTCCTGAGAGTATAGTATACTATATCATACTCCATACTTATTGAGTGATATAAGATGTATGTGCAGAGACTCAAAGTATAGTATAATATACCTGCATTTGTGCCCTAACTGCAACCTGCAGAATTTTTTCAGCATTTTTCCTCATGTCAGTGACTTTTTTGAAGTGTAGTATTATATTGAACTTTAAAAACAAAACAACAAATGTCTCAGGACTAAGGAGGATTTAGGTCCAGTCATAGTGTAAATGAAATTTTAATTCTGAAAAATTGCATAAGATGATTACTGTGCATCCCAACTCTACATTGAGAAATTAACAAATCTCAAAAAACAAGAAATAATTTATCTTTGCCTTTGAATACCTACTAAATGAAATCCAACACCCTACTAATTTCCTTCACTCCTAGTAAATATTAAATTTTTTCTTTTCTTAACCTATCCAAGGAAACTCTCTCTCTCTCTCTCTATATATATATATATATATATATATATATATATATATAGAGCGCAATTTTATTTTTCTGTTCAAGTTGACATTTCTCTTGGTTTCACTGTCATAGTGCAATCATAGACATTCAGCGACTTCCAACAGTACGGGCTTATTATTTCAACAATAGTCGATGACTAATTATCCTTTTCTCAGCGCAAGACATAACATTCTCGAAGGAGGTCAAAGGCCAACGACTGTCTTATGGAGAGGCAGGAGACTGCTACAGCAAGGTGTCATGCCCTCAGGGTCGTTTCTCCATTAACTTGACGGGGACGCGTTTTGCTGTTTCTCCACTCACTGTGTGGGAAGGGAGTGGATCCTTTCCTTCCCAAAAGATCTTGAGACTAGAGGTACCGATTTGTAATAATATATGTAATTTAGTGTTGTTATAGACAACTGTGTGATATAAATATTAAAATATTGAAACAACGCTGAAATATATTTGTAATCACAGTTGAAAATTAGATTGAGCCCAGACGAAATTTTACAATATCACTTTGTAATGTTTATTCATATTTTAAAACGAATTTCCTTTCCATGGAAACATTCAAGTTCAGTCTATAAAAGAGTAGGACACATACTGGAAGTGGATAGGTTCGATTCTCTGCATCTGTTCGGAGTGGAACCTATGCATTTCAGGCCATATATAATGACTGAGATGGTTTGAGAAAATATAAAGACATAAGAGGAAATTTGTGTGGTCACTCGATTTATTGACATACTTAACAGTTTATTTAATTTCTATGTTTATGCAAATGATCTCTACCACAATGTATCTTTATATCCATCTCTGAAGTTGTATTACCAAAAACAATATAAACTGTATTGGAGTATTCATAAAAAACACATACCGTATATCATTACACCAGCCTACTTGTACTTTGTGATTTCATGTAGTTACTTACAAATGAGACGCTCAGAAACCAGACTGGAATCTTTGTGTGATTGAGTTATATGGTTGGAACACATCCTAAGGTCAAATTTATCAGTTATTTTCATTTTTACATTTCATTTACTGTATTCCATAAAGGTTACATCAGTGTTGTAGCTTTGAGATGTGGAATAAATCAATACAAAATGTGCAATACCGCTACATAGCAAGCAGAATTTAAATTTACAAGCATAAACAATTATTCCTTGGTTGAGTAGAAGGTATGAGTATGCAGAAATTTTGTTGATTCTATTCTGAACCTTTTTTCTTGACCCCTCAAATCTTTAAGAAAATTAGGCAGTGCACTGAAGAACAAAGTGCATGAATAATGAACTCCTTTAAAACAGCTGAGATTAAGAGAGAATAGATGGAGATCTGATTTGTCGTGTATTAAAATTATGAATGTTTTGATTAGTACTGAAGGTATCTTGGAGAGATTGTACTCACAAGGAAAGGTCAATATTTCTAAATTTTGGAAATTTTTTTTTACATGGTGTCCTTCTGTGCACACTTAAAATTATGCTTATAGCTTTATTTTGTAAAACAAAATTAATATGCTTAGCTTCATATGAGTTGCCCCAAAATATTAACCCATATTTCATTACAGAATGAAGGTATGCAATGTATGCCATTTTAAGGGTGTTTATATCATCATTAAAGTACAGTGCATTCGTAGCTCGGCCAGACCGTTTCGTAGAATACACTGCTTGACATGTAGCCTATTATATGTCATTCTAATATAAAACTAATCAGCTTGTTCTATGTAGACCTGCTGATACAAGAATATTATCGAAAAATTAAAATTCAGTCAGTTTATATTTTTCTAAAAGCAGTCATTAAACTTCCACAGTTTTCAAATTGCCTCTAAATGCAATGCTTCAACAGAGAAAGAAAAGAGACTTTTCATTTTAGCACTTATATTCTCAATTATTCTCAATTGTAATCTTATTTGACTTTATCAGTTTGACTTTTGATATTACCTTGACATTTCCAGAATATGTTCATAAATGTTTAATACTTGTGATAAGTTAAAATAATTATAAATAATTGATTAAATGGCGATCTTACTCGTGTTAATTGTGTAAGCATGTGCGGCTTACAGCTGTTTCGGTGCTTCTTCACACCATCCTCAGAGCCTACTAGATCTTGGCGTCATCTCGAACTTCACTGCCTGTTGTGTGGGTGCGTTCGATTGTTGAAAAGTGGTGTCAGTAGTGTGTGTATTCTGAAATTGATCTGTGTGTTGAGAATTTGATCAGGGTGTGTTTTAGTGTGTCTGTATATTTCATATTGTTCTAGTGTGTTAAGTTTTTAGTTTTTGGGTAGTATGTGTAGGATTTCCATGTCTGTATTTATGTTATTGTATGTGTGGTTAGCATTAGTTATGTGTTCGGCATATGTAGGTGTATGTAGAAAGATTCAACATGGATTAAAATAATTGTTTTTTTTTTTTTTGTTTATTTTGTAGCGAGGCCAGAAGGTGACTGGGAAGTGTGGAGGTTACTGTGGCACATGCAGCCCACATCTACGCCATGGACTTAAGCTCGATGTACTGCCACCATAGTTATACTAGCAAATTGATAGTATCTTTCATCAATTAAATAAGGTGAGTTTTGAATATAACTTTTTATTCTCAAAATTCGTCTTAAAATTGTGCATACCAGTACCAGAAAACAAGTCACAAGCTGAAATGCGGTACCTTTTAAATATTGAAACTATCTTGTTTCGTCTGTTTCTTGTAATTCATGGCTTCACTCGTTAATCTCAACTTACGCATTAAATACTCTATGTACTTCTATTTGTGCATGTCTGCTGTTATAGATTGAAGATGTGAGTAGAGTTTAACCCTTAAATACAGGCTACTCGAGTGTATGAGGTTAGCACGATTTTTCTCAAGGACTAGCCTTTCAACTGTGCCTTCAAATGAATTTGGAGTAATTATTTATTTCAAATCCCAGGTACAGGGTTTCAAATCTGGCTGAGAGCGATTGAATTTAAAAGGTAATGAATTCCTTACCATGGTTTCCTTCGGAAGGGAAGTAAAGCTGGGATGCACATATCGTAGATTTACGGACAAAGAACTCTGGTCCTTGATAGAGTGCTCAAGGAAATGGTGTGTGGATAAGCTTCAGGGCTTCTACAGCGTTGTCTTGGTGTTATTGGCTGACGTTTCGACCGCTGTGTTGTGGCCATCTTCAGAGCAGTTGTTGGATAAGGAAATAGTCTGCCAGCTATTATATATGTAGTAGTCTCGATGGGGGGAGTACTTGCTGTGATAGGTCGTAGGTTCTCCTTCTGGAAATATTTGTCAGCCACCAAGTAGAATTTCTGCACCAAGTAATTTCTGCAGTTGAAAGAATTGTTAAATGAAATAGTATTGTTACCGTTTATTTCAAAGCATGAGTCTTTCGTCGTAAACCGTTAACGACCTCTTAAGTATCTGAAAGACGAGATATCAGGATTGTGTGAGTTTTTCCTTCTGTGCTGCCATATTACGTTATTAGTGTTGCTACACTTTTTGCCACAAAATGAATATTGCACATGGACCTTCAAAACAGAAGCATATGGATGTGGATTCGTTTGTAGTGGCAACATTACTTGCTACTGACCATTTAGAGTATCTTTGAGTCCGTAAGCCTAGCTGGTATTAGTAGTTTGTTGAATTCTGGAAGAATGCCAAACTTTTTGTTCATTTTACCACCCTGAAATATGTTTACCTAGCAAGAACAGTAAGTCTCCTTAGAAATGTAAGTTACACAAGTACTAAACACCGTCAGTGCTACCAAAGCTGTGACATACATGTGGTAATGCTGCACTACCATATTGTACTGTCGCCAAATGAATTAACACATTCAATGTGGAAGATGGAGTAAAATGAAGACCTCTTACTGGTTCAGATGAAGAACATGTGGAAGTCATTTTGAAAATGTAAGAGAGTGATACTCGATGTACTGCAAAAAAACTGAGTGTCAATTTCAACACTGCACTTTCCATGTTGACGAAGATGGGAATGCGAAAATTGCAGAAAAATGGGTTCACCACTCTCTCAGCGACAGGCAGAAATGACAACGAGTGAAAGTAGCACTATTTTCATCTTGAGCGTTATGAGCGTGAAGAAGATCTGATCTTTATCTGATCAGTGATGAAACATAAGTCATATTCTATGAACCATTGCTGTGCTGTACATCGTCGTCAAGAATCACGAACTAGAGAATTTGAAGGTGTCACTGATCATTGCATATGATTTGAAATGAGTCATTTTATTTGATTCTTTACCACAAGGAGAGACATTGAAAACCTGCATACTGTCCTCCACTTTTGCTGCAATTACACCAAATTGTCTTGCACGATGATGCTCATTGTCAGTCCTGCTACAGCTGAAGAGGTTACTGGGCAGTTGGCAGTGAAAGATACTGAAACATTCACCATAGTCCAATGATATAAATTAGTTCCCCCAAAGATGAAGAGGCATTTGGAGGCAATTGCTTTTATACGCCCATGGCATAGGCCTACTTTCTGTTTTAGGGCACAATCTTCGAATATTAGCCAATAACTGACACTTAGGCAGCATTTTTCATCAATAAAGATCGGTTTTACTTTGAAGAATTGTGAATATTGCCATATGTTGCCATATGTGACGGAAAATGACCTTATGTATTATTACTTGTCAATTAGACGAAGAATTACCGGTATTTGGTACTGGTGAAAGTGTGCTTTCCAAACTAAAAAATTAAAATATTGTAGATGATCAGTTTTCAAAAAAAAAAAAAACTTCTTCTGTGGTAAGAAAAACTGTTCAATTAAGAATAGGGAAACAAGTGAAAATATAACCTTATTAATTTCCCATTTCCATAATTCTAAAGACAAAACAGACAGCTATGCATTGCCTTTATGTAAATAAAAGTCGTTTTGTAGAAAAAAATATACATATGTTAGGAAGAATGTGCATACCTGTGAGATATACAGATGTAGGACTTAAAGGAACAAATGTTAAGGAAAATCGTGTAATCTGTGGGTGGGATGACATTTGTCCGTGTTAACGTAAAATTGAAAGAAGTCTGTATATAAGGGTTAAATACAATGGCATATTCAGGGAGAATGGTAAGACATCGTGGAATATGCACCCCTCTAACCAAAAAATTCGAAGGAAGCTTTTGCTTCTCTCATGAGGGAAACCGAAGATTTGTACGCAACATCTTTGAATAATATTCTTCTTTAAGATCGCTTTGTAACATTTGTTCTTAAAGTAAAAAACATTAAAATTTAAAATATTAAAAATGTTAAATTTATTTATAAATGTAATGTACGAGGGGGATCCAGGAAATAACGACCGTTTGCACATACCCGCCGCGCAGCTGACTCCCTTTCCTTGTTTGAAGGTCAACTGGCTTCCTTTAACATGTGTTCTCATAATGTTGTGAGTACTGGTTGCAACAAGTCGCCATTGTGCATTTTGTGTTGCTTCAAAATGAACGACGTGATTGATAATCCCGCCGACTGTGAGGTGAGGAGTGTGATTCGATTTTTGAATGCCCGACATTTGAAACCTGCAGAAATTTACCGGCAATTGAAAGAAGTGTGTGGTGATACTGTAATGAATAAAAGAAATGTGAGAAAATGGTGCGGAATGTTCAACAATGGACGAACAAATGTCCACGATGAAACTCGACCCGGACGCCCATCACTCATCACAGAAGACCTGAAGACTAAAGTGAACGACAGAATCTTGCAAGACAGGCGCACATCACTCGACGAATTGCATATTGCCTTTCCTGACATTTCTCATTCTTTACTTGGTGAAATTGTGTCGCAACATCTTGGATACCACAAAATCTGTGCCCGCCCGCACACTGCTGCTTCAACTCGAGAATTGCTGGATCAATTCGGTTGGGAAATCTTTGATCATCCGCCCTATAGTCCAGACCTTGCTCCTAGCGATTTTCACCTTTTCACTAAGCTGAAAGACTTTCTGGGTGGTACGCGTTTTGGAAGTGATGAAGAGTTGAAGAAGACAGTGAACACCTGGCTTAATGAACTGGCGGCAAAGGAATATAACACGGGAATTCTAAAGCTAGTGAACAGATACGACAAATGTTTAAATATAGGTGGTGATTATGTAGAGAAGTAAAGGAAGCTTCAGTTATGTAACAGACTTTGTTTTTTCAAATAAATATATATATTTTTTAATTATTACAACAAAACGGTCGTTATATCCTGGATCCCCCTCGTACCTCTGGTAACTCGACCGCACTGCTTCAGCATGATGTTTTGTCTCGGTCAGACTTTTAAAGTTCTAAATGTTGAAAAGTTTTTACAGTACTTTAAATGATAATAAAAATAAAGTAGGAAATTATATATGTGTCTTTCCATACTATAAATCTGGATACGTCACTGGTTAAAGATATTTGCTTTCTTAACATGTTTATTTCCTGTCATTTTTCATTTCAGTTTTGTGTGAATTTTAATAGGTACCGGTGCAGGAGATATTAACTCACTTTGTGCAATTATCAGTTAGAATTATTATTCTTCTGAAATTTGTTATAAATTCCTGCTGAATATGTGACGAGTATAATGGGAATTAATATAATTTTGTATATTTTGATACATTGTAGTTCCTCTATACTTGCAAGAGGCTAATAATGAATCAAATGCTGCACCAACAGAAGTGCAACGAGTCCAATACTCAGTGGGACCCAATTCACTGAATGTAAAGACTAGAGATTCCACCACACGAACTTGAGCAACTGTGGGAACACCCGATGCTTCACAAGAAAGCCGACTGACCGCCTAATGGTGTGTTGCTGATGCGAGCGTAATTTCTCCTTAAATGTGATTCTCACCATCCTCTCTCGTATTTCTCCAAGATCCATTCTAAACTAGGTCACATTTCATGTAACTGAAGTAGTAGTGATGTGAGGAATACTCTGTCTGTCTGTTTATAATAAACAGCATATCGGTTCTGATATTAATTTTACTTTAATTTCTTCACCTGCTCTCACAGTGATAGTCTGATCTTTTCTGATCTATTTATTTTTAGTGGTGAATGATGACAGTGTAAGTGTGAGTGTAACAAGAAACCTGCTCGATAGGTCTCACCTGAAATGGAACCCATGTCCGTAGCATAGAAAACTGATGCTCTGGCTGATCAGTCGATTATGCTTCCTTTTGCTATGCTACAATCATGATTCGTATTTTATTCATTCATTCATTCATTCATACTCTTTTGCCCAATGGCAGGTCTTTCACTGAACACCCAGCATTCTCCAGTCTTCTCTATTTTCGACCTTCCTCATAATCTCCGCATATGATCCATATATCTTAATGTTGCCTACCATCTGATGTCTTCTTCTTCCCAGACTTTTCTTCCATTTGCCATTCTTGCCAGTGCATCCTTCAGCAGGCGATTTCTCCATAGCCAGTGACCCAGCCAATTCCCTTTTCTCTTCTGATCAGTTTCAGCATTATTCTCTCGTCATCCACTCTTTCCAACACAGCTTCATTTCTTATTTTGTCTGTCCATTTCATACGCTCCATTCTTCCCCACATCCACATTTCAAATGCTGCTAGTCAATTCTCTGCACTTCGTCGTAATGTCCATGTTTCTGCCCCCATACAATGCCACACTCCACACAAAGCACTTCACCAGTAACTTCCTTAGTTCTTTTTCCGGAGGTCGGCAGAAACTGTTCCTTTTCTTATTAAAAGCTTCATTTGCCATTGTTATCCTCCTTCTGACTTCATGGCAGCAGCTCATAAGAATCACATATTTGATATGCAAGTGTTCTCTGTTGTTATTCTACTTTATGAAAATTCCTGCTGTAAATTAATGTAGTGGCTAGTTAACATGAAACAGTTGTGCTTACAAAATGAACTGTAAGGCCTGTGAAAATTCTCTCGTTCTTTCGGCGTATTTCACTTAGTACCATTTATTTTATTTCCAAAATTAAACTTAAATGTTATATTTTATACTAATATAAATTTTCAGCAATAAAATTAATATTTAAAATAAACGGTCACCTCATAAAAATCTGTCTACTAAACTTTGTCTGTATAATCCCTCAAATTGAAAGTCTTGTTACTGTAGGCTCTAGTGGCTTGCATCTCAATTGTGGTTTGTGTTACTATACAATTTGAGTACCTACCTAGCTAAATGAATGTAAGTTTTTCCATTGTTTTGAGAGGTCTTCCTCCAGATTGAAAACAGAATGTTCTTTCACATATAGGCCTACGACACTTGAACAGAAATGTAACCGCATTATTTCTGCTCTTGTGCTTGTTTGCAAACTACCTACCACTTGACGACGTGATGCTATATGTAGATTTGATTCACGATGATCTTACCATGTAGCAATGTGCAACCCTTTCCCAAGTTCATTTGAATTGTGTGCGTATGTTTAATGTTTTAAAACTAAAATAGCTTTCATATCCTTTCATAATGTTTTTTTTTGTTTCAATTTTATCCTGTCCTTGTACCCATTACGCAGGCTAATGTAGAAATATAATGCCACATTAGAAGTGTTACTTTAACAGAATTCTTCATCAGTATCGCACTCTTTCCATTTCTGAATGAAAAAAGTAGCATTACATTTTACGTATCCTCCTGCATTTCGTAGTCAATCATGTCTCAAATAGCTGTCAAATAGGTACTGAAGAATCTTTCTCATGATATAGAAGCCATCTACAATTTCTTTCACCGTGTCGTACAGATATATTAATAAGCATTACTTACATCGTTATTACCAGTATACACATTGCTACCTAACACAGCAAAACCTTAAAATAAATAATTATGACCATCTGTCAAAAATCTTCGAATTAAACATCTATTTCTATGGTTGCTTGAAGTAGTCAGTATCACATTAAACAAAATATCATACACGATTGGATATTAAAAATTAATAAAAAGAAACTTTAACTTCATCAGCTGCTTCCAAGCTTCCCATTATTTTGCTTATGTCTCCACATTTTCACATCAAATATGAAAAAAAAAAAAAAAAAAAAAAAAAATTGTAACTATTCATGCCAATAGCAAATGTCATTTGCTCCTACCTCATTATCTAGAGTGTCCCAAAAGTTACCATACATAGGGAATGTCAGTTCAAAATAGAAATGTCACATAATACGCACAATGTGGCGGCCTTCAAGAGTAGGAAGTAGGACATGGGTCAATGAATGCATTCCAAGCAGTTCTGGTGCAAATGCTGCAACATGCCCATCGTTGCATGACAGGCATCGACGATGCAGACTTGCAGATTTTGTCTTGAGAGACCTGCGATTTAAGGTCAACCTAGAGGTAAAAATAAAGGGGTGTGAGATTTGGGGGAGTGGGTTGGCAACATTGAGCAGATTATGTGACATTTTTATTTTGAACTGACATTTCCAATCTGTGGAGACTTTTGGTATACACTGTTGATAAGAAAGGCATCGCATGTCACTGAATGGATAGACTTGATTGTTATAGGTATACTGGGCGATTTGAAGCGAGTTTAAGCTTTTATGTCAGAGAAGTTGCCTATTAGTCAAGGCGTTCTTCAATCTGAACTTGAGAACGTGTACGGTATAACTTGAACGTCGTAGCAACAGATGGCGGTCTGTACATTCTATGTGCTACCATAACCTCTTTCGAACTGTGTTTTGCGCGGGCAAGTCGTACGCAGGCTATTTGTTATCATCGGTTGCGTACCGCAATATTCCACAACACAAATCAAATGCTCCGTGTCCATGTTGACCGTCCAAGTTAATGTCAACAAATACGTAAGTAATCGTCTTAACCCTCTCCCCATATCCCGACAGTAAGAAAAAACTCACCTCAGTACTGTCAGTGACACAGTTCATCTGCCCTGGAAGGAATGCGGAGTTGGGGTAGTAGTTTCGCACTAGTAGTGGGTGGAGGGAAAGTTAGAAATACAATGTAGCATGCATTATAAAAACATTGATTTACCAATTCTGCGCCACGTTACTATGGAGTACACTACACATGAAAGTTATATTGCTACGTCTTAACTTTGAATATATATTTACACCAGCAATTCTATTAAGCAAACGTTCACCTTCCTCTTCCAAGTACAAATGAAGAGAGAGAAATGTTTTTTTGAAGAAAATAGAAAGGGGATTAAGCAGAGGGTATTCACACCAAAAGTACCGTTAGCCAGCCGCTTGCTCCAAAGTTAGCCTCACACCCCTCTAAACAACACCCCTAACTTCCCCAATGCAGATGAGCTGTGTCATCGACAGTACGTGTTTCCAAACAGTTCACATTCCTGCCACTACCAGTGTTACCGTACGTATCAGTAAGTTCTCTTCTGAATGAACGCCATACTTGCTAGGCAACTTCTCTAGCACATATGTAATATGCCTCTGCGGAAGTGTAGGAAGATTGAATTCTCTAGGCTCATCGGCTAGCCATATGACGACATACAGCGGGCCATGACACACTTTGAACTGAACACCCAGTAGTACACCTCATTCGATTGTTCTCATATTACAAGCTTTTCTGTTGCTAGACACCTCCCGTTACTTAATACATAAGCAAATAATTTTCCTTTTCCGTAGAACCCAATTAGAATTAGAAATTAGTTATTATGCATTAACCAATCTTACATAGTGTCAGTGGTTTTTTCCTGCTGGGAATTACATATAACGTACAATTTCTTTATTCGTGCTTTACCACATTCACAAATAATTGTTAAAAAAAGCAATTACCGGTACAGCAAAGATTATGAACGAACAAGTAAAACAGACAAAGTATTTAAATATTACACAATTTTAAATGCTCTGTCGAGGCATTCATCTTAAGGAACTGTGAACAAGTTGGCAAAATTTTCAGTTGCAGAAACAGGCCTCTCATACAGTAGTGGTACCAGGGAAGCTTCCTTATTTGTGTCCTGCACAATTAAAATTGTTTATATGTTAATTGTTTGTTACTGGTTAAGGCAAATGCTTCTGTTATTGAATCATAGTATTAATTTGCATACGATTCATGTTTTATCTGTGTATCATCTAGATGTGAAACAAAATAAAACACAATAGAGCTATAGGAGAAGCTTTGAAATAACTACCAGTACTAAGGAAAAGTTGTGGGCTTATTGATGTAATCAGTAGATTGCATTGCAAGTGTTCCAAAACGAGTTTTATCTACATTTGCAATATTTGTGTGGAGTAGAGGTGGGATCACGTGAACTACGCTACCTAAATATATTGTTCAAGCCGATGTTATCATGACTACTGGTACAACTGTATAGTTTATCTTGATGTTTTTCATTTCAGAGAAATTATTTTAATGTTCTCTGTTGATAGTATAGGGGAGAGTCTGGTAGTATCGGACATCGGGTAGTATCGGACAGTGCATTTCTTTCATCTACCACCATATGGTAGTACCTGAATGACATGGTTATGTTTCTCTATGCGACATCACAGAAACGTAACCATGTCAATCAGGTACTATCATCGCGTGTTAGATGAAAGAAACTCACTGTTCGATATTACCCGATGTCCGATACTACCCGACTCTCCCCTACACATGCACAAATCATATCACAATTTTTCAGCTTCAGTGGTAAAATGTTGCTAGGTACAAACCCCTGAATCCTCTTGATGGAGGATTTGAACAGCTCATAGTTACAATAGCCACAGATCTTGATTATTCTCATTAGAGCCTACATGAAATGGCGGACATAAAATTAACTCAGATTTTCTGTAAAAACTTCTTCTTTAACACAGAAGAGAGCAGAGAGCTTTATAAGATAATTAAAAAAGCAGCAGAGTGTTAGTATATGACTCTACTTCAGTTAATTAACCATTCCACTGGCAAACTATGAATCCTCAAAGAAATGGTTCTTGGATAAGACAGACATGATAGGTATCACTTGATCCTATTACAGAACCTGTTGCATGTTTTCAGTTGAACAAAGTTTTATGATATTGCAACAAGACAAACAGTGGAAAATTATCATTTAATGGAAATAGGAGAAAGGAAGCGTTTAAAATTTACCTCTTTCCCATTTCTTGTATACCAAGCATTATATTTCTCTTTCTTTTTGTTATTAGTAGATTACGAAAATTAAATTGTTATTCATATGATAAGATAATTGGCTGAATGAAGGTAAAATCCACCGAATGGAAAAACCTTTCATCGTATTGTAATCTAGTCAGCATCCAGTTGATAAGAGTGACAATTTTGTATTAGTTATGAAATTCCTTTTGCAGTCATCAGGTGTCGGGAAAATGAATCAGTTACACAAAAGCAGTCGTGCATATGTTGCCACAATGTTTTGGAAGGGGCAGAGATGTTTGCATATCCTGTAGACTTAACATATTCTGAAACTGGATTAGTGACATCCAGCAGTAACTTGTGATTACATATCAGTTCCAATCCTGCTTAAGCAGTCAGTACCCAACTTGGTGGGCAACTTTTTGATTGGAGAGCAAATCGAACACTTCTGACTACAGCGATTATGCTGTGATATCACCTTCTTTGTGTATTTTTGAATCTCTTTGTTGCTTGCTAAATGTTAGTCCTATTTTATCTCTTTACGACGAAGTAGAGTTCACATAATTATTTTTAAAACACAATTCGTTAGCAAAAATCTTGAAGACGGTGGTATCACAATCTAACTCCTGTGTTCGATTCGTGTTTATGGTTCATTGCTTCAGCATATGGCAGACTGATATTGACATACAGAAGCACGAAGATTACTTTGACTGTTAAAATGATAGATAACTCAAAATGCTGGACACGAACATCCCAGTGGTTTAGCAGATTATTTATGATAGTAACGCAGTCAACTTTGATGGCACTTGTAGTTGGAGTCAAGCTCTGGGTTCAAGAGAGTTGTGCGGTGCATCCTCGGGATATAAATGGTATTTCCTGTGGTGGATTTTACCACGTAAATCAGAAATTGGTGGTGGATCTTTGTGTTCCAGACGAAATATTTCATTGGAATATTTTAAGTTGCTGTTTTAAAATCACTGCCATTATAGACTTATTGTTAAAACTAAATTTTGGTACAATTTTGTGTACTGATTTACTATTGATTTTTATATTTTATATTAAAACCATTGTTCTTCGACAGTGTTAGTAAACAGAGATTGTGCATGCTTGTGTAATCTTGGAAACCTTCACGAGTGTTCTGTGTTAATTTAAGACGTGAGTAACAGAACAGCTACCAGTACATAATATGTAGTCATGTGGTTAACATGTTCAAGAATTATTTATATCCAATCCTTAAAAGTTCATGTCAGATGCAGACACTTTCATTTCAACACGCTTATTTACGTGAATCATACTATTGTATGAAATATTGTATAAGGACTTAGAACAAGACTCACATGTGTATCCCTTTGTAGGAGAATTGAACCAGTTGCATTTATTTTCATCTCTTATTACAAAGTTACTCATTTTGATAGCGAAATTGTCAGTCTAGTAACAATATTGTATTAATATGTGTGCCTTTTAATTAATATTGACGATAGTATATGACTAGCTGTATGTGTAATATTTTGCATTCTAAGGACGGTACCGATAGGTTCAGTATTTAACTGAACCTCTTTATTTACTGGGCATAATGCTTCAGAATTCTCACTGTGTAAATAGTAAAGAAGGAAACAAATATGCTATCGGTAAAACTGTGTGTATATATACACGATTCAGTAACTCTCTTAACATACCAGTAATTGTTATTTTCTGTTACCGGTATCTGTTCCGAGTCCTTCCATAAATTTTCAGTTTATGTAGAATGGAAACTTCCTTTTGTCTCTGCACACAAAATAACAGCCGAAATTTTCTGTGATTTTCTTCAAAATGGAGCAAGGTGCTGTGATGCACGAATTTAGTCACATATTCATGAAGCTGTAATGAATGACATAAAGTATTCTTCGAAATACAGGGTAGAAGTGAAATAACCTTGCAGATTGAAAGGGACTATAGGGTACATGCAAATGAATAGAAAATCTATATTACGTTTTGTAAATGTACGGTTAATTAGAAAATTAAGTTTGAAGTTTCAGCAGTCCAGCAACATCGTCGCTAACAGACTCTACTCGTGATACAGATCAGTGGCGGTTCCTCGGGGGAGGGAAGGGAGGAACGTCCTCCTCACATTTTCTTCTTTTGAAAGTAAACACCAAATAAAATATGTGCCTTGAAATTCGAGGAAGATTCGATAATTTTAAGTTCACAGCTATAAGAAAAACTCGGTTGATCGAGTTTTAAACGACACGCGCTCATGTGCTGTAGAAAACTGTGAGAAAGATGAGAGATTGTTTGTGTAGAGGAAAGTCAATCCATTCCTCCTCTACTGCAGTTAACATACATAGACAACAGCGCACTAGCGGCCAGAGAAAGAAGCAGAGTTTTAAAGCAAGTAAATGAACGGAGAGGGAGGAGATCCTCCTCTGAATCAGCGCATGGGCGGGAAATAGAAACCGACTGGTCATGCAGCAAGCTCGCTACCGCCGCCACCTAGCGATGTTGCATTCAACCAGACTATAACACATCTAGGAGGAGACACAACAAAAACAGTTTTAACGCAACGCTATGAAAGATATCATGTAAACTTTTTTTTTATTATAAATCAAAAATATTATTCATTGCAATTTATATAGGCTACTATTCATGGTTTGAAACTTTCGTGGATATTTGAAAGTTGAAGTCGGGTTTATGTAAAACAAAGAGGAAGTAGTTCTACGTAGTTGACCCCTGAAATTCACTTCTATTCATTGTTTACTAGACAGGGCAACAGCCAAGTTGTCAGTTTTGTACAAATATATTTGAAACTGAAAGTAGGTACTCCAAATTACATCATTTTTAACATAAAAAATTAATCTGCCACTGGCAGCTTTGAACAATAATGATAGTGTGACTTTACAAGAACTGTCATTCTTCAAAAGCATGTGATACTGAACTTGTAAAATGTACATGTGGCAAAACAGACCACGTGGGTGGGTGCAGTGTTCTCGCTTTCCTCAGATTATTTCTCATTTCCACTTCCGTAAAACGGTTCTGGTTACGAGTTAGTAACTATTCTCTTCCAACACGTGTGATGCTGTAGTGTGCGCGAAAAATGCTACGAGGTTGTGAATTTCCTTGTAATTGTTAATTTGCGCAATTATTCAACAATGAATGGAAGTGAAAACATAATATATTTTGGACAATTTAGGAAACTCAGTTTACAAGAACAGATTATTGCCATACAGAAGGGAAGGCCAACTCCAACACTACCCGGTCTTACATGTATGTATGTAGGCTAATTTGTAGCATGTTCCTCTCAAGAAGGTGTCATTTCGTGCTGTTAACTTCTTTCCTCCTCTCAAGAAATATGCAGGAGCCGCCACTGATACAGATGTAAGAGGTTAACGAACTCGGTGAGTCTTGTTAAGTGAGCTGCTTTCTGCCAAGACGTTGCCACTTGCTCACTTCGTGCAGTGGCTTGAATTTAGAGGTTTTTAAAATTAAATTTATACAAAACCATGCACGCTATTGAAATACGCCAGAGGGATAAATGATTATTTATTAGATTTCCTATCAATATGGACAAAAATCACGTTCTTACTCGCAATAGTTACCGAATAAGAGATTGTTAAACATTTGGGGGAAAAAACATTTTTTTTCTGAGAAAACTATGAACTTTCCACCAATATGATATTATAGTTTTTTGTTACATATAACATAAGCTATTTGCTCTGGATATCTGCAAGGCTATTTCTCTTCCACCCTGTATATCGAGAAGAGAACTTACATAAGTACACCTCTTGAAAGCTGTCATTTGTAACGTGTGTCTGTTTTGCGTATAAGGAAATCCACCCCTGCAAATATGAGAACGAGGAAAATTTGAAGAAATTAAAATTACTTTGCCATTGTTAACCACACTAATTGAAATTAGCAAACGTAGTTCCGTTCATTCATTGTTGTTTATAAGATGCAAAGGATACACAAACTCTGTTTAATATTGATTAATGCCAGTATAACAATGATCTATTTACTATGAAAATATGTGTATGAAGGTGATCTTGTTCACTGGACTATTGCCATTTTGTATTCATCCATCTTATGTAACTATTGACGGAAATGGAAAAAAAAAAAAAAAGTGAGTTTCGATACCGTGCGTTGTGCCTGGGCAGCTCCCCTCTCTGCAATGTCCCAGTACTTGGTGCTTGGCCGGTACTTTCATCACCGTGCTCTCCATTTAAGGAGCAGATTGGATGCTGTATTCTCATCGTTCTTGCTATATTTATTCGGCATAATTTCACTCCGTTTTTATGGAAAACTTCCTTTAAAGTTGAATATACATCTTGATGATATATCGGGTTGGTTTTATACTCTGCATCAGTGGAATGAAACTTCTCTGTGCCACAACCAAGTTGGGACAGTGCAAACAAAATATTGCTTCCAGTTTACTGATGTTCATTAAGTCTGTCTTGTGTATTTAATTGTGCAAGTGCGACTGGATGAGTGGAGTGTGATGTATGCATCCTATGTAGGAAATCTCTTGTGTGTTGTCTTCTTTTTTACAGACTGCAATTCTTTTTGTGATAAGGAGTTATAGGCTGTTTTTGTGTCCTGCACACGACAAAAATTAATCAAATTTCTTGTGTAATTTATGTTTAATTGCGGCCGTTTTTATTAGTGCTTGTGCGATTATGTGTTGTACTATTTATCTTCCTCTGCTAGGCGAAAGAGCTTGTTCTGAATCATTGTACAGTTTTCAGTCAAAAGACTAGTGAATTTACATTTCTTGTTCACGTAGTCACGGAATTATAAGTATTTAAAGGGAATTGTTGAGGATATAGTGCAATAGAAAATTTCTTAGTGCCATTCAGATTTAGATTCTTCGAATGGGGTGATTCTTTTGAAGGAATTTAATTGAATGCAAGGTACTTTAACTACAAAATCATTGTTTGGAAATAATGGTAGCTCTAATTGTCCTGAGGTTTATATTAAAAATAAAATAAAAATAAAAACATAAAATTACTTTAATTCATACATTATCATTCATATTAACATACTGGTAACATTTGATATAGATGATAATTGCAAACAAATCTAATTTTGTAACTTAAAAGGAAGACTAAACTACTTTATGTCGCTATATTAAAAAAAAAAAAAAACTTTTAAATGTGTGTATGTCAGAATGATTTATTTTTGTTTCATATCTCGTGTCAGGAATGAATTGAGACAACAATGAGCTGGATAGATTAACAGATTGTAGTTAATTACTAACATTATTTCTCACTAATCTCATTTAATACAAAATTAAAAAGTTGGTTTAGAATTTCCTTCGGAATAGAGAAAGAACTAGCAATTTTTTATCCCTACTAGTGCCAACAATGTATTGACGTTTCATAATATTTTACGTAAATAGTAATAAGGATACGATTATCATAGACTGTTGTCTTGACAGTTGTTTCGGTAATTACATTAAATAAATGTTTTCTTATTTCTTCATGCTTCTTAAGGGAACTTAAGTAGTTTCCTCAGCCTATCTTCATTGGATTAAGATTATGATATATATTGCAAATTATATCAATATTTTGATGTACCAGTAGCTATATCTATCACAAATTTCTATTCCAAAGTTACCAGTACCCAACTTGTTTACCAAAAAAAAAAAAATGATAATGATGATATGTACAAAGTCTTTTTTAATAATGTTTTGAATGTTAGCCAAGTATAGAAAAAGTAACATTGGCTTTGTGCATAATAAATCTGAAATATATATATAAAGTTTACTGGTGAGCTTTTTGTATAAATCACGACATTTCTGTTCCTTTGCTGAAATTTCAGTCAATATAGTTTACATTTCGTTATATTTTACTTTTTATAGACAATATAAACCAATACAAACCTGTATTGGACTCTCAGGTACATTTTTCTAACTTTTGTCAGAGAACTTTCATTCACTTTCACAGAAAGCACACACACACATGTACTTTATTATTAATTCATTGGTACCGATATCTAGTTAGGTGATTTTCTTCAGTTATTAAAGGCCCACAAAAATAAATAAACTAACGAACAAATGAATGAATGAATGAATGAATGAATGAATGAATGAATGAATGAATGAAAGAATTCCTTCGTAATTTTTCATCATTTAATTTAGTCATTTTAGAGATGCCTCCGAAAGATACCAATTACAAAATTTACAGCATAGATAAATTCAACATGGCGAACCAAACTGTGGCTTTGATGGATATTCTTATGTTATCTTGAGTACAAATGGACCCCAATAACTTTCATAATATATGAAATATAATGATATATTTATTAATTTAATCTGCATTTACCTATGAAGAATATTAAATACTTCCAAATCCCATAGAATTCATCTGAATGAAATTTATGTCCTAAGATTACATACCGGTAGTTCATGAATTATACTTCAGCAGTCCCATTCCAAAAACTAACTAAATGTCTTGGATTAAAAGGTTATTAGTGAAGGAACACATCACTGCTCAATACAGTTATCACTTAAGACCAAATATAAGAAATATTCGCTAATGCATTACCGGTATCAACAAAAATGTTGAGCAAGTGCCATGCTATACTGAAAATATCACTTCTGTCCAACCATATAAGTATGTATGTATGCAAGTATGTAAGTAATGGGTTGAAAAAAATAATGGAAATTTTACTATTTCTTGAGAAATATTGATCAAAATGTAAATATAAAACACATGTAATTCCCTTACAAAGAATCACTCCTCGAAATTATTCTAATCGAAAACTGATTTTAATTTCAACAAATGAATTCTGAAAATTTCTTACACCCACATTGCATTGGTGTTTAGCTTTTTATGTATTCATGCATGTACTGTACAACAGTTCATGACAAGAACGATTTATATATATATATATATATATATATATATATATAAATGAATGTATGAATGAGAGCAATTATATGTTTATCAACAGTATTTTTGAATCGCAAAGAATTGTTTTATTTTACATGTTCTTAAACAACTAATTTTTTGTCTTAAGCTGATTGCTGTATATGTTATAATGTTTTATTTAAATTTACTTGTATAAAATTGGAAGCCTAATTTGTATACATTGTGTGATAACAATAGAAATTATTTAGCAGAGAGTCATAGATTAAGAAAGCAGTGTGTATACCATCGGAGATTGTACTATTTGCGCTCTTCAAAAGAATGTGAAATATAAGATGGTGAAACCAGACCCTCTGTTTGTTATGAAGTTTCTTGTGTTGAAAAAACTAAGGAAATAAATATCAACCATCTATCATTATTTGCCTGAGATCTGAATACTTCAGTAATTCTTGTATGCTATCATATTCTAACTGCTAAATTTCTATTTGCTTAGTAGATTGATCAAACACCATGACTGGGCAGAAAGGACTGGAGAAATTCTTGCTGCTCAGGTGAAAACCTGATCTCTGACATTAGCTTTGCATATGCAGCGCAACAGAGCACCAATTTGAACGCATGTTGCTTTCAACTTATTTCCTAAGCTTGAATAACATCTTTTGTTCCTTTTGTAGCCGTTTTGTTAAAAGTATTGAAAGTGCAGGTCTGGAAATATTGTATATATATAGATCATAAGAATTGTTATCCATTGACATTGGCAAGTACAGGTTGGGAAGAAATTTCCCACAGCACTGCAGCCAAAGTAAGCTCCCATCAAAGTACACATTCACTTCCAGCCAACAGATCCAAATACCATACCTCTGGTGATGGTAAACCTTACCTCAGAAATCCACCTGTGTTGTCTAGTTCCCCACTCTGGAGATTTGGGGTTTCTGTTCCTCTGTACAGCTCTTGAGTTGTCTACAAGTCACCACCACTGCCACTACTAAACTTTTAGACAAATCACGAGGAACACCTGCCGTGTTTTCTTTCGAAATGGAGATGATAATGAGAGGAGAATTGTTGAAAACATTGATGAAGTGGCGAAGAGGAGTGGGTAAAGCTACACAACACATCTCTGTCACCTGGATTTCAACTCAAGTCTGCAGCCATCATAAGCGCTCCCAACATACGTATTATTATGTACCGGTACTGGTACCAAGGTGACTAACTGTTAACCGATCAATAAATGAGAAAAATGCAATTACAAATTCTTGCCATACCCTCCAAGTTGTTAGGCTTATGTAAGAATACAGTAATCTCCCCTTATCCGCGGAATCTGTATCCTCAGTTTCAGTTGTCTGTGGTTAATCTCGACAAAACTTTTTTTGGTGTAATTTAGCACCTAGCATGTTAATTTGAATTCCAGTTTATCAGTGTTGTATTTTCAGGAGATGCTGCAATACATATAACCTATTAAAATAATACAAAAATGAGGATAGTTCTGCTAATGTAAGCTAGGTTGTGAATTCCAGTTGATCAGTGTTGTAGTTTCAGGAGATGCTGCGATACACATAACCTATTAAAATAATACAAAAATGAGGATGGTTCTGCTAACGTAAGATAGGTTGTGAATTCCAGTTGATCAGTGTTGTAGTTTCAGGAGATGCTGCGATACACATAACCTATTAAAATAATACAAAAATGAGGATGGTTCTGCTAACGTAAGATAGGTTGTGAATTCCAGTTGATCAGTGTTGTAGTTTCAGGAGATGCTGCGATACACATAACCTATTAAAATAATACAAAAATGAGGATGGTTCTGCTAATGTAACATAGGATGTGAATTCCAGTTGATCATTGTTGTAGTTTCAGGAGACAAAAATGAGGATGGTTCCTCTAACGTAAGATAGGTTGTGAGTTCCAGTTGATCAGTTTTGTAGTTTCAGGAGATGCTGCGATACACATAACCTATTAAAATAATACAAAAATGAGGATGGTTCTGCTAACGTAAGATAGGTTGTGAATTCCAGTTGATCAGTGTTGTAGTTTCAGGAGATGCTGCGATACACATAACCTATTAAAATAATACAAAAATGAGGATGGTTCTGCTAACGTAAGATAGGTTGTGAATTCCAGTTGATCAGTGTTGTAGTTTCAGGAGATGCTGCGATACACATAACCTATTAAAATAATACAAAAATGAGGATGGTTCTGCTAATGTAACATAGGTTGTGAATTCCAGTTGATCATTGTTGTAGTTTCAGGAGACAAAAATGAGGATGGTTCCTCTAACGTAAGATAGGTTGTGAGTTCCAGTTGATCAGTTTTGTAGTTTCAGGAGATGCTGCGATACACATAACCTATTAAAATAATACAAAAATGAGGATGGTTCTGCTAATGTAAGATAGGTTGTGAATTCCAGTTGATCAGTGTTGTAGTTTCAGGAGACAAAAATGAGGATGGTTCCGCTAACGTAAGATAGGTTGTGAGTTCCAGTTGATCAGTGTTGTAGTTTCAGGAGATGCTGCGATACACATAACCTATTAAAATAATACAAAAATGAGGATGGTTCTGCTAACGTAAGATAGGTTGTGAATTCCAGTTGATCAGTGTTGTAGTTTCAGGAGATGCTGCAATACACATAACCTATTAAAATAATACAAAAATGAGGATGGTTCTGCTAACGTAAGATAGGTTGTGAATTCCAGTTGATCAGTGTTGTAGTTTCAGGAGATGCTGTGATACACATAACCTATTAAAATAATACAAAAAATTAGGATGGTTCTGCTAACGTAAGATAGGTTGTGAGTTCCAGTTGATCAGTGCTGTAGTTTCAGGAGATGCTGCGATACACATAACCTAATAAAATAATACAAAAATGAGGATGGTTCTGCTAACGTAAGATAGATTGTGAATTCCAGGTGATCACTGTTGTAGTTTCAGGAAATGCTGCGATGCACATAATCCCTTAAAAGCCCTCGCCGATAAAAATCAATTAGGGATTTAATTAAAAGAACACGAGAGCACCAGGACTCTGGAAAAAAAATCCGAGTTTGATATGAATTGCTGTTTTCGAGTTACATGTGTCGTTTATCCAGCGGTGGGAACGAGAGAGAGAGAGAGAGATCAGAACAAACAGAAAAAGATAAAGACCAGGACACGTCAGAAAGAGAGAGAAAGACCAGATCACGACAAAGAGAGAGAGAAAAACCAAAACATAACAAAGAGAGACAAAGAACAGGGCACGCCAGAGGGAGCGAAAAGCCAGAACACAACAGAAATAGAGAAAGGCTAGGTCGGAGAGAGGGAGAGAAAAACTAGGACACGAGAGAAAGATCAGAACACGAGAGACAAGGTCCAGGACACGAGAGAGACCACAGTACTGGAGAGAGAAAGAAAGATCAGGACATGAAGGAGAGACCGAGAAAAACGAGGACACATGGAGGGACTATATGATGAACACAATTGTCATTAGAGGAAGGCTCTTGAGACTTATGTGGCTATGCTAATGTTGCAAAATGCAGTGCTGTACCTCGACCAGATTCTTCTGAGAAATTGAGCCATCTTCAGTATTCCAGATTCGAAGTGTTTTGTACAATGCTACAAGCCCTGATCACTTATAACAAATTGATCAGCCTTATGGACTTCCAAGGCAACCACTTTTATCAAGTTCACTATGCTGCCGTCTAGCGACTGCAAAAGAAGTCACGTTATAACCCTTATCGAATTGCATGGAGCAACCGTACTTCCGTCTAGTGGTCGTTACAAGAAATGCCCTTTCGATGGTGGAGGCTCTGGTGGTTGTTCTCATTTTGTGTTGCCATTTCATAACATGGGAATGGCCAATCTGATATAATATGTGATCAGTGCTGTAAATAAATAAAATAATAAATATCAGTCATAAAATGCTTTGTTTCAGTTGTATTCTTCTGTCTCTTCCTCCCGCTTTCTTGCCGAGGTCTTCTGCCTTCATAACAAGCACAATGAGGATTTTAAATTATATTGTAATTAAAATCTCAATTTTTCTCTTAAAATTATTGAAGTGTATTTAAACAGTTGAGAGCAGAAGTGGTGTAAATCATTTCTTTAACAATCTGGGTGAACATAATATAATAATATTAAACTGTCCCACATTGAGGGTAGCCCTTACGGACTCAGTATATCCTCAAAAAAAGTTATTATACATATGTAAACATAGATATTAAATTTTAAAGAAGGGAAACAAAGAAAAGGGCGTGAAATATTACAATTGCTATTAATGTGGCACCATGTGATTAATTAGGATTTGACAGGATTTTTTTAACACAATTATCACAATGCCATCCCTCAGAGATGTTGGCAGAGCAAACTGCCGTCGAAATTCTTCGAAAAAAGCTGGTATAGTCCCTCGAGCACCTATGAGCAAACCGAATACCTCAACGTGAATTAAGGCATATTTCAGCTTGAAATAGTTGACTGTAGGCTCATAGGTCGACTTGGCTGACTGATGACATTCTACTTCAAAACGTATCGTGGGGTCCACAATAATGCCCTGTTTAGTGTCAGCATTGTACGCTAAAATATCTACTCGTCTCGTTGACCCATTTTCAGCTAGACAGGAGATTTCTTCTTCTACTATCCAGCCCTTATTTCTTAATGCGGCAGCAATTTTGGATCTTACAAGATGACGTCTAGAGTTCCTCAAGAGCAATCCCTGTTCACAGAATCCCAAGACGTGTGCTAAAGTTTCAATCTCCGGGCAGCCATGTCTGCACCGGGTACCGTCGAGAGATCTGCCGGGAACGGAACAAACAGCTGCTAAATTTGCTGTAATTTTCAGGCTAGATATTCCCCTTCCTGAAAGGGTCTTCCACAACCTCGCAATTCTTCTCGAAAATTTCGAATTGTAGCTTTAGTAAATTCTTCGGGAAAAGAAAGGCAGAGGGAATCACACGACGATTTGAGTTCGACATCTAACTGTCTCATCATGTTAACATGCCGATTATCTGCTCTGATTAATGATAGACAGTTGTAGGTATATTATATTTTAAATTTTTGATGAAATGGTCAATTTTAGTTGAACTAATCAGTAATCAGTGTATTGCAAACGTGGCATAATTCCGGCCTTGTGCTGCATTTTACAGAACGTTTATAACAAATTTTACCCTCATTTACAATTTCTGAATTACACCACTTCTGCTTTTATTTATCTGTATCTAGACTCTTTTAACACCAGTATTGTCCTCCTCTTCATATTCCGATATCTAGGATTCGAATTTGTAGGGCTTAATTTTAGACATGTAAAAATCTACGCGTTTATGAATGAAGCATTTTGTGGTGTGTGGTAAAAAGGGCATAAGTATAAATTGCAAGTTTTCAGTAGAGCAAAAGCAAAGTTTGAAATGAAGACCAATAGCAATATGATGGGCTCGAAATCTGACTCTGTACATCATTATGGAAGAAGATAGAAATATGCCCTCTACACTATCTGGAGAAGCACGTGTTCTGTATTCACATGGAGGTCACAACTCAGAAGCACTGATTTCTGACTTGCCTTTTACCGCACACTATAGAATTATTGCATTATTACGACACGCGCTTCCAATACGAACGAACTCGTACTGCATTGCGAGAGGTGACGTCAGCAGTGCAGCAACTAATGACTTGGAACTCGACTCCTAGTAGTCACAGAAAGGCGAGGTTTTTCATTTCTCGTAGCAGACAGAAAATTATAATCTGATATGATAATGCGTTCAGAAAATAGGGAAGATTGGAGAATGCTGGGTTTGTAGTGAAAGATCTGCTCTTGGGCAGAAAACTATGAATGAATGATAATCACATTTGATTTTTGGTCGGAGGAGGCTTTAAAATACATATAAAAACAAATGGGGATGGATCCGCTAATATAATAAGTACCAGTATAATTTGAGCTTTCTATTTGATCAATGTTGTAAAAATATAACCTAGGTCATGAATGAACAAATGAAGTTCTCTAAGTAACGAATGAATTGCGGGTGGCATCGACGCAATTCCCGTAAGAGGCAATGTTGTAATTTTTGTTAAGATCTAAATACAGTCTGAAATATTGCTAAATATAATTATTATTAAAATATGAATGGGTAAATCATTTAATAATTAGCCTACGGAGACGAATTTACCTGACTTCCGCTCTGTGAAATTTCCATTAAGATTTTTATTCTTTTGACTTTGCTTTGTAGTTAATGTTCAATTCTCAGCTCAGATATAGAGTATTCCGCCTTAAGGAAAAAGCATTGGTCTTACGGGTCTTGACTAGTACGCTGTTGCCTCAAGATGCCTCCGTTACTAGAACGAGTGAGGTATAGTATCTCTATCTCACTCTCTTCCTAATACGTACAGCGTTCTAGCAAGTTTATCGCACAACATAGGTACGTTGAGTCCGTTGAAATGATAAACAAAAACCTATTAATGCCATAATGATACCTGCAAAAACATACATTATATTTTATATATATCATAACTAGACTTCGGATATTTAGGCCATTAACCAACTTTCAGACAGCTCAACTAGGCTCCATAATGATCGAAAGTAGGCATTAAAATACAGTTTTAGGGACCTAGGAAGTTACTGGAATTACAAATAATAATAATAATAATAATAATAATAATAATAATAATAATAATAATAATAATAATTCATTCATAGTGTTCTGCCCAAGGGCAAGTATTTCACTGCAAACCCAGCATTATCCAGTATTTCCTATTTTCTGCCTTCCTCTTTGTCTCCGCATATGATCCATATATCTTAATGTCTATCAATCTGATATCTTCTTCTGCCCCGAACTTTTCTCCCGTTCTACCGTTCACCATTCCTTCCAGTGCATCCTTCCGAAGGAACTTTCTTCTCAACCAGTGACCCAGTCAATTACTTTTCCTCTTTCTGATCAGTTTCAGCACCATTCTTTCTTCATCCACTTTTTCCAACACAGCTTTCTTTCTTAATCTGCCTGTCCATTTCACACGCTCCATCCTTCTCCATATCCACATTTCTAATGCTTCCATTCGATTCTCTTCACTTCGTCATAATGTCTATGTTTCTGCCCCATAGAATGCTACATTCTACACAAAGCACTTCACTACTCTCTTCCTTTGTTCTTTCTCCAGAGTTCTTTTTTCTAATAAAAGCTTCCTTTGCCATTTCTATTCTCCTTTTCACTTCTTGACAGCAGCTCATGTTACTGCTTTTTGTACATCCCAAGTATTTGAATAATAATAATAATAATAATAATAATAATAATAATAATAATAATAATAATAATAATAATAATAATAATAATAAAACTGTTATTTTATTGGGTTAAAAAGTGCTTATAATTCAGATTTAAAATTATGTGCAGCACGTTATTAAATGTTAAGATGCGCTTATAATAAAAATGTAAGATTATGTACAGCACACTTTTTCCGTTATTAAAAATGTTAAAAAGTGCTTATAATACAAATTTAGGATTACGTACAGTATACTTTTTCCATTATTAACTTCACACTATAATCAAACCAGAACCTAAGATACATACCTAATGCCTTTGTTGTTTTGCTCACAGTTAAATTTTGTGTACTTTTTCAAATAAGAGTGTTTTAACAGTGTGAAATCTTAGCCTCAACTGTACCACCCCTACTTTTCTGTTATGTTTTTCAGCGGAGATCTTTGGCAAGAGTCGACCTGGTATAGAGCTGGCCTTCTATGCCCAAGGTTGCGGGTTCGATCCCGGGCCAGGTCGATGGCATGTAAGCGTGCTTAAATGCGACAGGCTCATGTCAGTAGATTTACTGGCATGTAAAAGAACTCCTGCGGGACAAAATTCCGGCACATCCGGCGACGCTGATATAACCTCTGCAGTTGCGAGCGTCGTAAAAAAAACATCTTTGGCAAGAGAGTGAAAGACTATTCCATCAATTTAGCTGATAATTTTAGATGTGTAATACAATTTTAGCATACGAAATCGATCTAGTTCTCAATGAAATTATGTTCTATGAATTAAATGAAACTAATTAATTCCCAGTTCTCAAGAAAAATACTTGTAAATAGTTGCTGGAACAGCCTCCATATGTTCAATGCTATTTTCTTAAAGTGGAATCCTGTATAGTAGTGTGTGAGCTGTGCAAAATGTTCATGTCTTGACTATCCCATTAAGCCTTGTACGACTCTGACATCATGAAGAAATAGTGATTTGAGTTGTTTCTACATCTTGAAACTACAGTACAATTAAAGGAATGCATTTTCACGATGTTTTAATGCTTATTTTTAATATTTAATTGCGTTTTCAAGCTAACTTATTACGTTCTTTAAATTAATTCTCCGAAGTCAATTTTAGCAGAGCAGTATAAATTAACTAGGGAAACCATACCATATGCATTACGGACAAAGCTTAATTCCCTGTGCACATTTGACTAGACAAGGTTTCACTTTAGCCTACTTATTAACGGATTAATCGGTCGAAAATATCTACGGGGCGGTTGCTGCATTTTGAACTTCCTCTGACTCTACGTTATGTCTTTTCATTTGCAATACTCTCTGTAGCGAACTGTAGTGTGTCACTATTGTTCATAGGGCTCACCTTCGCTTCGTTACAGCCTAATCCTTAACTTATTGACCAATTCGTTCCTCGCGATTCAAACAACCCCTCCTTCGAGCGCTCAGGGTGATATTCCAACGCCCGTCCATTCGCGTAGAATCACTCGCGACGCTTGCGTAGTTGCGACCAATGCAAAGATTTTTCTACTTAATCGATTTGCAAGGCAACAAAATGGCGACTCCAATTTCGAAGTACATGAACAGAATCTGTTGACAAGGATTTGTAATATTAGAACTGAACACAAGTTACACATCAGCTATTACCTCGAAGCCAACATAATATGCAATCCTATGAGTTCGTTTACACATATGTAGCCTACTTTCTTTTTATCTTAAGAGTAGTTGAACGGTGAGATTTATTATAAGTTTACATGGCGTTGTTTTACGTAAAATTCAGTTCAACTTCCTCAGTAGTAAGCTACAGATTTTATTTGATTGCGAATAATTTAATGTATTCTCATAAATTTTCTGTAATAGAAGGCTCTTACGCTTACTGTTATAGTGATGTTTGAAGGCTGCAGCCTTAGGTTCTAATCCTGCTTATTGCATTGGTGTTCGCCAGTGACGTAGAGTGTCTTCTGAATCACGGGAAGCAACCAACATTAAGTCAGTGATAATTATTCTTAATCCATGTTGAAACTAGATCACAAGATCGCATCCTCATTAAAAAAAAAACAGAAATACAACATAGCATACAGAACAGAAAACACACTACAAAGACATCTCAACACACAAACAACACAAACAAATACAACCACACAGACGTATACAAACTCACATGCAATAGTTGCGACAGTTTCTACATTGGACAGACAGGCAGATCATTCCAAACTCGATACAAAGAACACATTAAAGCAATAACCAGAGGACAAAATACATCTACATAAGCCGAAAACATAACTGATACTAACCACACATACAATAACATAAATACAGACATGGAAATCCTACACATACAACCCAAAAACGCAAAACACTAGAACAATATGAAATATATAGACACACTAAAACACACCCTAATCAAATTCTCAAAACACAGATCAATTTCAGAACACACACACTATTCGACACAACTCTTCATCACACGGACGCACCCGCATAACAGGCAGAGAAGTTGAGATAGCGCCGAGATCTAGTAGGCTCTGAGGATGGTGTTAAATAGCACCGAAACAGCTGTAAGCCGCACATGCTTACGTAATTAACACGAGTAAGATCGCCATTTAATCAATTATTTATAATTATTCTTAAAATCCGTTAAAGATAATAATAAACACAGACGTTTGATTAAGTAAAATATTATGCTAATAGCCTTACATTATCGTTTATAATGCAGTGTATTAATTTTTTAATGTTTGTTTATAATTTATTCGTATTTTCAACTATTAGTCCTATGCCATAAATATTCATCACAGTATTCACAGTATTCTTAGACTATATAAATTTCCTCATAATTTAAATGTTGCATATTATATTAGATTACCTAAATAATGCAATATATTATCAATCTATTTGTAACATGTTCATTATTTTTATGATATACATTATAAATAATAATAATAATAATAATAATAATAATAATAATAATAATAATAATAATAATGACTTTGAAAGAATTTTTAGAAATCACTAGATGGTAATTTATCGTCATTATATATTGAAATTTAACCAAGGACTGTATGGAAAATAGTATCTACATGTATTGTTAATGCTTACATGGATGGACGGACGGACAGATATTTAAGGGCGCTTTAGACATCCTTGCTGGCCTCACGGTTACTTAGCAGACAGTAGAATCCGAAGTTCACACGGCCGAGGGCGATGGATTTTAAAGAGCTCATAGCCTCTGCTGTTGAGCGCGTCGTTACATGTAGATCTACTACTACTACTACTACTACTACCACCACCACCATTACTACTACTGTCCACACCTGTGGAGTAACGGTTAGCGCGTCTGGCCGCGAAACCAGGTGGCCCGGGTTTTATTCCCGGTCGGGGCAAGTTACGTGGTTGAGGTTTTTTCCGGGGTTTTTCCTAGACCCAATATGAGCAAATCCTGGTTAACTTTCGGTTTTGGACCCCGGACTCATTTCATGGGCATTATCACCTCCATCTCATTCAGATTCTAAATAACCCAAGATGTTAATAAAGCGTCGTGAAATAACCTACTACTACTACCACCATTACTACTACTACTACTACTTATGACACTAATAATTGCGCGGTTATCTAAAGTGGGTGGTAATTGTGATAACGAAATTAAACACTGATTAACTTTATTACTTCTTTACTGTGTTGGCAGAGGAATTACCTGGCTGAGCAGTTTCGAAGCTTAAGCTTCGGACAATGAAGGATATCACTTCGAAACTACTCAGTCAGGTAATTCCCTCATGTTAAAACAGTAAAGAAGTTATAAATTGAATAGTGATTATATAATTGTTGAAATTATATATAGAACAATGACGAAATTAAGTCTTGTGGCGAGATTAGTAAGAAGAATTAGCACAGGGATAGTTGATATTCGCCTCAAATTTCTGAATTTTACGAGGTAATAATCAGTGGAAATCGAACCCGCTGTTATTCTAGACTGTAGGCAATGTTAGTGAATATGTAGGTAGATGTATGGATGAATGGATTGATGATATATTCAAGGATGGTTTGGTGAGTGAATTGAATGAAGGATGACTTAATAAGTGGATTGAAGGGTGGATGCATGGATTGACGAATGGATTTTACAACTTTATAAGCGTATAAAAATTTATCCACATATCTTACATAATCCGTTCAGGTGTCATTTTAAAGGCCAATACATCAAGTTTGACTCATGTAGTGCCGTAGTACGAAATTCAGGCACCGATAGCGCTACATCAGTTTCAGTACAAAATGACGGTGCTGAACGTGCTCGCTGTGTTTTGGTTTCACGAATCCTGGCCGGCGGCTCCAGCGCAACGTAATTTTCGTACTCAGGATTGTGAAGATCCTCCAAGTAAGTCTACAGTTTACTCTTGGCACAAAAATGTTGTCGAGACTGGTTGTTCTGTGCGACATGACAAATCTCCAGGTCGCCCGCGAATTTGTCATGCTGTTGTCAGTCAGAATCAGAGCTTTACCCGTAGCCCCATACAATCAACGAGACATGCCTTTGGTGAGGTTGCTATACCGCACACGACGGTTTGGCGGTAAAAGGAAAACGTTACAGTTGCTGGTCTGCTGGCTCGTGTGTGGCTAGAAATTAGCTATAGATTGGCTGTCTGTCACATCACAGACGGTAGTCACATCGAACCAAAATAACTGCTTGGTAGAAACTTGATGCGTTTTTCTTCGAAATGACACCTTAACCATATCTGTAAGATATGTGAATAAATTTCTATAGGCTTCTAAATTTATAAAGTCCTTTTTGAAACATAGATAGATAGTTATATAGGCAGGCAGGTAAAAACGTGGATGGGGAATGGTAAAGATATGGATAATATATATACATACATTGAAACATATGCTGCTTTTAATAAATAAATAAAATAAAATAGATAGATAGATAGATAGATAGATAGATAGATAGATAGATAGATAGATAGATAGATAGATAGATAGATAGATAGATAGATAGATAGATAGATAGATAGATAGATAGATAGATAGATAGATAGATAGATATTTAGGTAGGTAGGTAAGTAAGTAAATAAATACGGTACGTACGTGCGTACGTACTTACATACATACATACATACATACGTATATTCATACATAAATTTCTATAGGCTTCTAAATTTGTAAAGTACTTTTTGAAACATCCTATATAGATAAACGCAGGTAAAAACGTGGATGGGGAATGGTAAAGATATGGATTAATATACATATACAGGGTGTGTCAGAAATACTTGGACAAACCTTGGGGTCATGTTCCTCACACCAAAACAAGAAAAAAAAGTTCATATAAACATATGTCCGAAAATTCTTAGTTTTTTAGTTATTAATAAAAGAACATAATGAAACATGTTAGACATTGTCAGCTTGGTAGCAAGTGTTAATCAATTCAGAAACTCATAACAAATGTTTAAATTACAAGTGACTAGTAGACAAGTCTCCTTGGCAACACATAACCATCAAGGATACAATGGGTGGATCAGCAGACTTGTATCGATAACATCTTTCGATTATCTAACAAAATTAATTATTATCGGATACAAACTTAAGTTAAGTTGTTGGATTGTACCTCGAAACGCGTTGAACGTAAACTTCCATTGTTACGAGTTTCTGAATTCATTTTAGTTGCAACGCTTGCTACCAAGCTGACAATATCTAACAGATGTTTCATTATGTTTTTCATTAATAAGTAAAACACTATGGATTTTCAGACATATGTATATATGAACTTTCTTTCTTGTTTTGATGTGAGGAACATGCCCCCAAGGTTTGTCAAAGTATTTCTGATACACCCTGTATAGCCTACCTACATACATACATACATACATACATTGGAACATGCTGCTTTTAGTAAGTAAATAAATAAATAAATAAATAAATAAATAAATAAATAAATAAGTAAATAAATAAGTAAATAAATAAATAAATAAATAAATAAATAAACAAATGCGGTACGTACAACATACATACATACATACATACATACATACATACATACATACATACATACATACATACATACATACATACATACATACGTGTAGACTATACTTTCATAAGAAGATATATTTTGTTGATCGTTACAAGAGCATACACGCTCGGATGAGTAAATAGCATATCGATTGTTGCATGGGATGTCCATGAGTAATGGGAAGTTGTTCTCATTTCCTCTCAGAGACAGCGGATGATGGATGAGCTGCACTAGATTTAGAAACATGTGCACCGTGTAGGTACAGTTCGAAGTATTCTGACAGATCGTGAAATATGCAGTTTTATGTTTATCGCTCGGAATTCTCCCTTATTTTAGCCTGTAATAAGTTATTCAGGGTCTGTATCTGTACATGGAGCGGCCTAAAGTTACACCTCAATTTTGTACTTTGTATAGGTCTATAAGTTATGTTATTATTTGAATATACAAAAATTGTGATAATTTAGGTTTCAATTTGTTGATAAAAATGTACTTTACAGATTTGTGGAAGTTGTTTCATGCTTTGGAACGTCATTCTGTCAAAATACGGGTTGCTGTGTAATGGCAGTTAAAATACAGAGGAACGCGTGGTTGAACATCGCCACTGCGTCTTGTTAGGAAGGTCCAAGCACGTGGACCGTAGTTGCTATGATATGATTAGTGATTCGTCTGACGTTGAATTATAACAGCCCGCCACTACGTGCTTTCAATCATGTATTAGTCATGTAACGGTCACCATCTCCAGAGTGTGGAGAAAGAAAATAATGGATAATTGTATTCGATTGGCATATGTTTGAACATTTCTTATCTAGCAGTGAATATATATATATATATATATATATATATATATATATATATATATATATAAATCGTATATAAAACTCTAGGTATGAATTTATGGGAATAATAAATGTAAGGAGATACCTTACTTACTTACAAATGGCTTTTAAGGAACCCGAAGGTTCATTGCCGCCCTCACATAAGCCCGCCAGCGGTCTCTATCCTGTGCAAGATTAATCCAGTCTCTATCATCATACCCCACCTCCCTCAAATCCATTTTAATATTATCCTCCCATCTACATCTCGGCCTCCCTAAAGGTCTTTTTCCCTCCGGTCTCCCAATTAACACTCTATATACATTTCTGGATTCGCCCATACGTGCTACATGCCCTGCCCATCTCAAACGTCTGGATTTTAAGTTCCTAATTATGTCAGGTGAAGAATACAATGCGTGCAGTTCTGTGTTGTGTAACTTTCTCCATTCTCCTGTAACTTCATCCCGCTTAGCCCCAAATATTTTCCTTAGCACCTTATTCTCAAACACCCTGAACCTATGTTCCTCTCTCAGAGTGAGAGTCCAAGTTTCACAACCATACAGAAGAACCGGTAATATAACTGTTTTATAAATTCTAACTTTCAGATTTTTGGACAGCAGACTGGATGATAAGAGCTTCTCAACCGAATAATAACACGCATTTCCCATATTTATTCTGCGTTTAATTTCCTCCCGAGTGTCATTTATATTTGTTACTGTTGCTCCAAGATATTTGAATTTTTCCACCTCTTCGAAGGATAAATCTCCAATGTTTATATTTCCATTTCGTACAAAGGAGATACCTAAGTGAACAAATAACATATTAATAGAGGAAGTGTTACAAATAAGAACTAATGTGATATACGATCTGAGACGTGTTGTATTCTAGCGGACAACTCTTTATTTCATCAAGATCCGAACACGCTTCCAAATTCCTGACACAGATAGTTCTTATTGTCTGGCTGCTTTGCAGAATACGCTAGCTGAGAGTTCCTTCATTATCCACAGGAGTCGAATACTCCAACGGGTTTAAGTGCCCGCATAGAATGAAGTACAGTGTGTTGAAGTCTGGTATGCGTGGAGGCCAAGCACGTTCGGATCTCGATGAGGCGACCAGCTGCGGCCTGTATTCAGGCAGAAGGTCGAAATTTTGAACATTTAATCTAAGGAAACGTAAACAGAATAATTCTAGCAAACAAACGTACTGGAGTTCATATGATCATACTTGCAAGCGCTACTCAGAAACCAAGCTTTTGAGACCCATGTTGATCAAATCATTTTTTCTTCTTTACAAGTGCGAAATCCATACCTGAAATTTTGTCCACTTTTATCGTTACACCCTCTATTTGGTTATGTATTGCAGAGATGTAACAATATGCGCAGTTTAAGAGAAACTTTCCTTTGTAAGTACAGTAGAGCTCCAATTATCCGTCACCCTATTAACCGATCGGTGATTTTATCCGACTGTCTTTCTTTCGCTCTTATTTCTGCAGAAAAAAAAACTGTAGTAGGCCTACTGTACAGTATCTTATATTAGTACGTATTTTTCCTAGAGTTTGTTGTTATAAGTCTTCACCGTTACACATTATTGCTGCCGCTGCTGCCAATAGGAACAGGCACTTTTGGGTGTTTTCCCAACTTGTAAAATCGTAAATATTTGTTTTCAAAGAAATGGTATCAAGAACTTCCGCACAATTTAAGTATAACAAACTTGTCCTCGTCCTACTGTTCCAGTGGCCGTACTGTGTAACTTCTACGCAAAATGTCTTCCACGAGTGTAAAAAAGAAGTGTTTGATAAGTATTGAAAAACGGTGCCAATAATTGAACGATTTGGGAAAAGGGAAACAAAAAGGAGCAAAGAATATAAAATATGTGAATCCACAACATGAGACTTGTACTATTTCTATCTTTCCGCAGATATCCATTACAAGGAATTTCCTTGCCCCTTAAAAATCCATTGTTGACGATCAAACTTAAATTAGTGAACTTTTGATCCCCTATCCAGCATGTTAAACACAGCACCACGGAGGAAATTACGAAACTGTGTATTATGCACTTACTTATGGCTTTTAAGGAACCCGGAAGTTCATTGACGCCCTCACATAACCCCGCCATCGGTCACTATCCTGTGCACGATTTATCCACTCTCTATTGTCATATCCCACCTGCCTCAAATCCATTTTAATATTATCCTCCCATATATGTCTCGGCCTCCCCAAAGGTATTTTTCCCTCCGGCCTCCCAACTAACACTCTATAAGAATATTATGCACTTAATTTAGCAAAATGTTTTGTGGTACGAATTATCCGATTTTTTCGATTAACCGTAAGTTCACTCCCTTCACTGCCACCGATAATAGAGGTTCTACTGTATACAGTATTAATGTATTTCGGAAGTGATTTCCTTTGGACACTTTTCGATCCATCTATAGAAAAACAAGCCGTCATTTTTCGCTCCTTACATTTATACTCGCTAGTCGCTTCTAACTTGCTCTCCTCTTTGTTAGGACAGAGAGTTGGGCAGATGCTTTCATAGTTATGGTCAGCTGCGATGATATGATTATCGATTTATACATGACTCAAAATGAAACTAAGTCTTCTCTGTGTGCATCCTGAGAATAGCAGCAGCAACGTCGCGGGGCCTGTTTGTTTACTTGTGCGCCTCCAGTCCTCTTTGTTGACAGACGCCAAGGTATCCGCAAAAATTATAAGAGCTTCTAGATGTGGGTTTGAATTGGTACTGTTTAATTAAGATACTCGCAGTATTTAATGTGGTGCAATATTTTTGGTTGCAGCATACACAACGTTTAGTAGCCTAACTATACAGGGTGATTCACGAGGAAAGGTAAAACATTTAGGATACGATATCTTAGGCCACTTTGAGTGAAAAAGTTCATATGAAACAATGGCGGAGCTAGATGCATTTTTTTTGGTAAAACGTCTCGCCCCAATGTGAATCAGACGTTACCATATGCTGCTGGCGTGAGACAAGATCAAGGTCGCAATGAATGACGTAACATTGGAATCTGCATTGTGAACGATGTAGATAAGTTCATTCATTCATTCATTCATTCATTCATTCATTCATTCATTCATTCATTCATTCATTCATTCATTCATTCATTTATTTTATTCCATAGATCTTACATGAGCAATGAAGCTTTAAGATGTGGAACATGTCAACATTTTACAATATTACAATTACAATTTTTACAAATTTTTATAGTTTTACAATTTAGTAATTTTCTACAATTTTTACAATTTTGTACAAATTTTTACATTTCTTTTTTTACATTTTGGCGAGATGTAGTGAGATGAGATGAGATCCGAGGATTCGCCAAAATAAGAGGAAGAAACCGGGTGGTGGGGCATTATAAATGTCCAATCGCCTGCCCTTGTCTGATGTAATGACACATAACCCGCAGATAACACAAATAGCCTACACTATCATCAATTCACAGCAGTCCAGTCAGCTACCTGCAGTACAGTAGTTATACAGGTACAGTTATGGGAAGTGTTAAGTTGTGTTTTTCAAGATGCCTTATAAATTTTTGACTACAGAATACGCCGATATTGTGTATGTTTATGGTTTGTGTGATGGAAGTTCCTTGCGTGCCGTCGCTGAATATGAACGACGCTTTCCGAACAGAAGGGTACCATATCGAAGAGTACTTACTGTCAACGGGGTTGGGTGAAAGATTTGGTATAGCAAAGGAAGGGGGAAACGAGAGAGGCGCTAATCGACCGTATTTTGGATGCGGCATAAAGAACAGACACTTGCAACTCTCCCGAACGATGAGCGCGATTCACGCATTGGAGCAGAAGGAGGTACCTTTGAAAATGTGCGAAAACATCGATCCCGACGTCTAGAATATTAGGTATGTATGCATACGTGAATATAAACTTTAAATTTGTCCGTTATCTGTCTCTAAATGCGAGTTAGTACAATGGAATCTCACAAGATTTTGTGAAACCAAAGAGCCATATCTCCGTAACTTTCGAAGACGGACCTATATTCATATGAACTTTTTGACTCAAAATGACTTCAGATTTCACATCATAATTTTTTTACCTTTCCTCGTGAATCACCCTGTATAGGATATGGGACCCTCTTCTAATTTGAGACCCCAGTGTGTTTTATTAAGTAGGTGTTGAAAACAACTGCTGTATATTGCAACTGGTAATAGTCACCCATTTTAGGAACCAGGTAGTCACGCACAGGTTGCACGCGTTCATGTGTCAATTTAATTAAATTTACATTACTGAAATTTTCTGATTCTATCTACTCATTTGGATATATTGTTGTAAGGGAAACATACCGCATTTTATATGTAATAGTAAATAAAATAAACAAAGTACTTAATATTTAGAATTCATTACATTATTGGGCGCTGAATCTAGCTTAAAAATTATTATTTCTGAAGTAAAATAAGAGCGTAATACGAGGCCCAAGATGGATCTTCACATGAGACAGGGTGTCATTTTAGTCCCTCTATTTTTAAACTAATTTTTGTTTAAATAAACTGTAGGATAAATAAATAAAATTTAATGTGTACAACTGGACACATTTTAACTTCACAGATCTGTTACTTTTTAATATAAGAGAATTCCTATTATGTTCATTAATGTAACTTATATGTGTTCAATTTTCTATAAGTGTGTAATTTTTTAACAAACTGTATCTGTGTTATGTAACTTTAGGAGAATATATATGTTGTTTGAAAAAAGAAGTTGAGGATCTCTTACTGTGAACCCATCTTCATAAAACAAGATTTGCTAATAAGTAGGCCTATTGTTCTTTGATCTTGAGTTTAAATACATTATTTTAATATTACGATTATGATACTGTGGCAAGTTCTACTGAAATAAACACTGAATGATGAAAAGAATTAATACATAATTTCAATTTTAGAGGTTCTACGATTTATAGCATTTTTTGAAAAGTGGTCTCACATTCGGCATCTTTACCCTATCTGTTTCATAATCAGAGGGCAAGGAAAGGCGAATCTATAGTATGGATTTGTTCTCCATTGCCTTCCCTGATAAAGGAGTCGATGTCTAAGCCAGAAACTTCGAATATTTCTGAATCGATTACTCTAAAAATTCCAAAAATGTCGCATAATCTAGAATCAGTACTGTTTAACCTCTTCCCTTACTATATTTCAAATTTCAAATTTATTTACAATTTACATTTGAATTGAATACATATGAATAGATACCCGAAATGAGCATATGCTCGTGCTCGGGTACAGTCCAGTAGTCTACATAAATTTTACAGGGTTCAAATAATAATGCTGATGATATAAATAATAGTAACAACAACAACAACAATAATAATAATAATAATAATAATAATAATAATAATAATATAATCGTGATAGAAATGATACAAAGGTTGTAATACAAAATAATTCATTAATAATAATAATAATAATAGTGATAAAACAAAAATATTTACAATAATAAAATAAATACTAAGACGGATAAAATAAAATATAAAACCACTAGCGAGAGTTAACACAACTTAAATAAGCATACAATAACCGGAAAAAATGCCAAACTCGAAAATCAACAGAAAAGTTCTTTGTATCGCAGACGACAGAAACCGCCGTATTGACATTGTGTTGTACATTAATGGTAGTAGTGGGGAGCTGAAAGTCTATGTAACTGCCGTTCTCTTCGAATGTTCTCGTAAAATCATGGGAAGTTAATGCTGAAAAAACAAAATGCCTACGAGTCAAACTGTTCATTATTACCAGGATAAATATAAATAATACTGAAATATATTAATCGAGTTTCAGTTATAGATCTCTCCTTTTGTGCAAGAGGTATCATATCAAAATATTTTATGAATGGCGGGGAAAATATAAATTTCAATAACTTTCTAGTGACAAGATATAGTGACAAGTACAATCAAGTGTATCTGTGGCGATGCTAAGTAATCATTTATTGGAGATATACACTGTTATTAATTAAGAAAATGATCTATTTATATTTATTACAATGTTTTATCTTATAGGGTACATGCATCAGATAAATACAATAAATATTAGTAACATATAATGCTAATAACACTTAAAATAATAATGAAATTTATCAAATATCATACAAACATTTTCACTTTATTTTTAAACTTAAGAATGTGTAAATTGCTTAGGTCTGGATTATTTTCCAATACTGAATTGTATATTTTACCAGTTTTGTGAAAAAAGTGTCATATTTTTTATTTTCGTAAAGAGGTCATTTAATATTGCAGAATCACTGTACATCACTAATTTTCTTACATACTTAAAAAATCACTATGAAATAGACAATGGGACTCAAACGAGTTAACTCGGGTTAATAAATTTTGACACATGTTAGCAACCCGAGTTAACTCGGGATAATAAGGGAAGTGGTTAAAAATAATACAATAGTCATTTTGTTTCGTCGAGGGACGTAAACTTGCATTTCTCTTTGCAGTTATGAAACGTAAGATGACAATTTGTAATCCAACGTTGAGAGATTACATTTTACTTGGCTTTCAAACTTTGAGAATGAAAATTAATAAAACATAAAGCATTCTTCTGTCAGAATATTAGGGAAATCGTAGCCCACGCAGTCATAAAGTAAAGTTGGCCTGTAATCTATGCATTATGAAGTGTACAGAAGCAGGGATAAAGACCTCTACACAAGGAAGTGGTGAGCGGTTCGTGCTTTGACTCAATTTAATTTGTATCTCATTATCAATCCGATAATGACGCCTCGCTGAGTAGGGCGTTAGGGTGACCCATGTCATGAAATTGTCCAATATTTTGAGCTTAATTTTTCTTACCTAGTCTCAAGGTACTTTATAAGGCGAGTTATATCGTTTTCTTGGGATTAAATAAATCCAACAGTCGTTCCGGAATAATAATAATAATAATAATAATAATAATAATAATAATAATAATAATAATAATAATAATAATAAATTATTAAAATGTACGTTCGATGTACACGTCATTTATTAAGAATTTTGAGTGATGAAACGTTACACCTCTCTTCTCAGCAGTGTCCCTAAAACTCGGTGTATCTCAAAAGGAGTAGATAAAAGTAATTTCATTTTATTTAACTACGCTTGCAACTACTACAAAATGTGTTCAGTGTTGAACTTCAAAATGCGTAGAAACTGTCCACAAGTCATGTCTGCAGTCCTATACCAGGGATAGGATAATTTATGTACTCTGATTTATATAGGAATTGGATTTGTGGTTCACCTTTCAAACCTGACTGAGAATGATGAATTTTAAAAGAAAATAATATTTTTAGGACTTCTTCTGTGAGTTCCGTGTCGTAGATGTATGACACGAAAAGGAGCCGTTCCAGAAAAGGGCTTCAGACATAATTCGTTGGTCTTTTCCCACCCACGTTGAATTTCAATGCTTAATAATCTCTTAAAGGAGCATCTTCTGCAGAACTCTGCAAAAATAAGTAAGGAAGAGACTAGTGAAGTGCCTTGTATGGAGTGTGGTATTATAGGGGCAGAAATATGGGCATTACGACGAAGTGAAGAGAAACGACTAGAAGCATTTGAAATGTGGATATGGAGAAGAATGGAGCGTGTGAAATGGACAGACAGAGTAAGGAATGAAGCTGCGTTGGAAAGAGTGGGTAAAGAAAGAATGGTGCTGGAACTGATCTGGAAGAGAAAAATGAATTGGTTGGGTCACTGGCTGTGAAGAAACTATTAAATGAGTATATAATAAATTTTCAATCTTAAGACATATCAACTTGTAAATGTTTATTTGCTATTTAATAAGATATATGAACGTTTTCGCCGTTTGGGGCATCTTCAGATATAACAAAAACATATAATCTGAACCTATAATAATAATAAATTATGCAAATAAGAAGAATAAAAAACAATGTATGTATGCAATGCATGAGATTCATGAGCTTTATGTAAAATGTGAAATAATACAGGATAATTGTTGATATAATCTTTAGAATTGAAATTGAATTGGACGGATATTTTATACATATAGCTCATGTTACAAATAAAATATACAATTATGATTAAAATTTGTCAATAATGTTAAAATTTATAATGATGATTGATAAAATAGATATTTTAAGAACAGTCATTAGTTGAGGATTGTGGTAGGGTATACGATAATGAATATTCTTAAAATATCTATTTTATCAATCATCATTATAAATTTTAACATTATTGACAAATATTAATCATAATTGTATATTTTATTTGTAACATGAGCTATATGTATAAAATATCCGTCCAATTCAATTTCAATTCTAAAGATTATATCAACAATTATCCTGTATTATTTCACATTTTACATAAAGCTCATGAATCTCATGCATTGCATACATACATTGTTTTTTATTCTTGTTATTTGCATAATTTATTATTATTATAGGTTCAGATTATATGTTTTTGTTATATCTGAAGATGCCCCAAACGGCGAAAACGTTCATATATCTTATTAAATAGCAAATAAACATTTGCAAGTTGGTATGTCTTAAGATTGAAAATTTATTATATACTCATTTAATAATTCACTAGGCATATTGATATATAAAAATGAATTGTGAAGAAACTGCATATTGATTGATGCACTGGAAGGAATGATGAAAGGGAGAAGAGTTCGGGGCAGAAGAAGATATCAGATGATAGACGACATTAAGATATATGAATCACATGGAATGAAGAAAATAGAAAATAATGGAGAATGCTGGGTTTGCAATGAAGGACTTGCCCTTGGCAGGAAACTATGAATGAATGAATGAATGAATGAATGAATGAATGAATGAATGAATAAATAGTGTCTTCAGTTGAAAATGTGGTTAAATAAAGTGCTATTTACTATATAATCAGCTCGCAGCAGTAGTTCAATGCATACATATACGTGTAATGGAGAGGTCCCGAGTTTGAGACCCGTTTAATCTAACCTTTATTTTACTTTCTTTCCATGCCTATTTTCCTCTTTGAGGGGAGGAGCACTGTATGGGGACTGCCCTCGCACGTAGGCCGTTTGGATGGGTCCATTGTATTACCCGAAATTGAATGGTGTGCATACTGTAAGGCCTCCCGCGTTACAGATTCCCCTACGGGCCGTCTCCGAACTCCCCTAAAGCCTACAGAATCCTTTTACCTTTCCGCGTATGCTTCACCGCGATCTCTCAACCCCGGTCCCACGAGCTACCATGACACCAGGGGAGAGCTCACGGTACATAGCACTACCACCAACAACTAATGACCACATACCACAGGGTCCAAGATCCGTAGCGGCCCGGAGCCGACTCTACATCGGTGCAAGCCCGAAATATGTGAAAGAAAAGGAGATTATAAGAGAGGAAAAGTGTAATTATGATGACGAAATGAGTCGGAGGAAGTTACCCAGCAATTGTGCTTCAATTGAAAAAACTTCAAACAGGTAAATTGTTGCAACCGGGATTTGGTCTCGGGCCCGTTCGTTTCACGGTCTGACATGCTAGCCGCTTTCATTCCACGTCACTCTGAGTTTTCAGTAAACACTTTGACATGTTTATCGCCCTATTTTACTCCGCTGTTGATGAAATTAAAACGATACGCTGAAGTCATCAGGACGCTACGGTTTCATTAGTCACTTCCCGCCCGCGTTGAATTTTGTCACTGAATAACCTCTGAAGTTGAAAGCTTCGTTAATTGAAATGTTTGTGGAATGGAAAGGAATTACGGGAGAGGGACACTACGAACCAACACTGCGACTTTTCAAGTCTTTTGCACTAATCCTCAAGAGAGGCGAATTCCCAAACAAATACCGGCTGACTACACTAAGGTTCGCTATGTATTACTCGACCGAGGCCAGTGGAGTCCTGCAACCCGCAGCGCCATTTGTACTGCTTGTTTTGTCACCTTCGTGATGACGCAATACAGAGCACGGAAGTATCGTGCTTGATTTCATCTGTATTAATATGCACATTAATGTAATGCAGTAGATATGTAACTTCAGAGTTCTTGGAATGTGTTTTGTTTTCCCGAAGGCAAATGCTCTTTCCTGTTTAAAGTCTGCTGCTGCTGTGTGTGTTAGATTGCACAGACTCACTTGAGATTAGGCATGTGAGTAGAACACCAATTCGCTAATGGACTTCTGACCCCCGCTTGCTCAGGTCAACTAAAACGTAATCAAGCGATGGAAAAAGGAGAGAACGTGAGTAGGAAAACACTTTTTAAGTAAATATTTTATGAAAGCCACAGTTTCATTTAATTAATGGAATTTTAACGAGAATATGAGGTCACAACTTATCATCATCTCTGACGGGAGCCGATGTGGCGACAGAATAGGGTTGTGCGTTGGGAGGGCTGGAAACTAAATACAACAGTAGCCAGTGGCCTGCTTCTCTTCTCTTCTCTTCTCTTCTCTTCTCTTCTCTTCTCTTCTCTTCTCTTCTCTTCTCTTCTCTTCTCTTCTCTTCTCTTCTCTGTGGCTTACTTTCTCTTCTCTTCTCTTCTCTTCTCTTCTCTTCTCTTCTCTTCTCTTCTCTTCTCTTCTCTTCTCTTCTCTTCTCTTCTCTGTGGCTTACGTTCTCTTCTCTGTGGCTTACGTTCTCTCTTCTCTTCTCTTCTCTTCTCTTCTCTTCTCTTCTCTTCTCTTCTCTTCTCTTCTCTTCTCTGTGGCTTACGTTCTCTCTTCTCTTCTCTTCTCTTCTCTTCTCTTCTCTTCTCTTCTCTTCTCTTCTCTTCTCTTCTCTTCTCTTCTCTTCTCTTCTCTTCTCTTCTCTTCTCTTCTCTTGCCAGTGGCCTACGTTCTCTTCTCTTCTCTTCTCTTCTCTTCTCTTCTCTTCTCTTCTCTTCTCTTCTCTTCTCTTCTCTTCTCTTCTCTTCTCTTCTCTTCTCTTCTCTTCTCTTCTCTTCTCTTCTCTTCTCTTGCCAGTGGCCTACGTTCTCTTCTCTTCTCTTCTCTTCTCTTCTCTTCTCTTCTCTTCTCTTTCTCTTCTCTTCTCTTCTCTTCTCTTCTCTTCTCTTCTCTTCTCTTCTCTTCTCTTCTCTTCTCTTCTCTTCTCTTCTCTTCTCTTCTCTTCTCTTCTCTTCTCTTGCCAGTGGCCTACGTTCTCTTCTCTTCTCTTCTCTTCTCTTCTCTTCTCTTCTCTTCTCTTCTCTTCTCTTCTCTTCTCTTCTCTTCTCTTCTCTTCTCTTCTCTTCTCTTCTCTTCTCTTCTCTTGCCAGTGGCCTACGTTCTCTTCTCTTCTCTTCTCTTCTCTTCTCTTCTCTTCTCTTCTCTTCTCTTCTCTTCTCTTCTCTTCTCTTCTCTTCTCTTCTCTTCTCTTCTCTTGCCAGTGGCCTACGTTCTCTTCTCTTCTCTTCTCTTCTCTTCTCTTCTCTTCTCTTCTCTTCTCTTCTCTTCTCTTCTCTTCTCTTCTCTTCTCTTCTCTTCTACTATTTCGAAATCATATTTTTTATTTATTATTTTCCTTTCTGTATGAACCTACCTGTTTTATTTGTTACAGCGGTGTTTTTGTGTTATCCCTTCATTTACTTAGGCCTACACTTCATTTCGTATCTTCTCTGGTCTGCTTTTCTCCGTCATCTTTAACCCACGCGTCTACTCAGCACATGTGTTTTGTAATGTCGATTAATATATTTATGTTGTTTTAATAATAATTAAACTGGACGGGACACGCGAACGCTAGGCAGGCGGAGGAAGCCGGACTAAAGTGAGCGGAAAAGCGCCTACGTCCTGCACATTAGGGAGAGTGCAGCATCTCGTTAAGTTAATAAAACGTGATGCAGGCGTCGTGACGCTGTCCGCACGCGATCCCCTCGCAGTGGCGTGCCGCCATTACCATATCATCGATCTTCGCAGTGCCGGACGGACAGAGATAATAGAGCAATGGAGGAACGACAAGACCGACAGGGCCCAGGCGCTCCTGTAAAACCTCATCGGAATTCACTTGGCCTCTACGAAGTTGCCGATCTGGTCTGATACTAGGGACGTGATTCTCAACTGATAATCTTGTTTTAATGTGCCTCTCATTCGTAAATTTTCTTATGGGATTAAAATGAACAAAATTGCTTACGGGACACACTTTAAATTTATCATAAAAATCTACTCTTTTGTGATTTATTTTGTTTAAATTTCGTGTTAATTTTATACAAATTATTTGGTTTACTTAAGTGTCAAATTTTAGTGCTAATTTCACGAATAAAAGTAAGGAACCCATTCTTGTTTTTTTTATAGTCCACAATTTGCTGTATTGTTCCGTAATATTGCATTTGGTATACTACAGTATTTTCATTAGATCACAAAATACATCTCTCAATCTGCTTGTAGACGATCAAATTTGTCTTCCAATTCAATACTTTACAAGAAAACTTGTCAAAGTTTGATCAATATTGAAAAAGATTTGTCGAACACTGTTTCATATTGCTAAAGATTTGATAAGATTTTAAAATATGTGCTTCAAATTCATTGAATTTATGTAGGCCTGCCTACCAATTATTACAGTAGCTATGTAAATTTTTCGAGAATATCTAGGCTATACAAAACAATATACGGTAACTTAACTGCAAGGTAACCTATAACCTAGGCGAATACTAATCGTAAATATTTTGCTTTAAAACAATACTGGGTGTTCATTTCAAAGTGTGTCATGACGTCACTGTTGTTGAGTCACCGATTTGAAGCGAGTTTCAGTTTATATGTCAGAGGAGTTGCCTATTATTCAAGGCGTTCTTCAATCTGAACTTGAGAACGTGTACGGTATAACTTGAACGTCGTAGCAACAGATGGCGGTCTGTACGGTCTGTGTGCTACCATAACCTCTTTCGAACTGTGTTTTGCGCCGGCAAGTCGTACGCAGGGTATTTGTTATCATCGGTTGCGTACGGTAACATTCCACAACACAAATCAAATGCTCCGTGTCCATGTTGACCGTCGAAGTTAATGTCAACAAATACTTAAGTAATCGTCTTAACCCTCTCCCATATCCCGACAGTACGTATTTCCAAACAGTTCACATTCCTGCCACTACCGGCGTTACCGTACGTATCGGTACGTACTCTTCAGAATGAACACCGTACTTGCTAGGCAACTTCTCTGCCTCATAGGTTATACACCTCTGCGGAAGTGTAGGAAGATTGAATTCTCTAGGCTCATCGGCTAGCCACATGACTGCATACAGCGAGCCATGACACATTTTGAACTTAACACCCAGTATATGCTATAGCAATTTTCTTCGTTTTAGGGTACCAGGTCAGAATCTGGCTCTTTTTGTCACAAAATATCCATCCATGCACTTGGACTGCTATTACGTCTAAATGAAAACGTAATGTGAGAGAGAGATACGGAAAGACATTAAATTTCATATCTACTGTATAAGTACGTGTATCGTAAATGAATACTGCGTAGGCTACAATTTTCCTATTAAACGCGTTTGAGTTGATATTTATGTGAAAAAGTAGCTGATCACAGTAATTACGACCAAGGGACCCGAGGTTCGACCCCACGGTGTATTGTGAAATATACTTTGTAAAGAAGACGGTCTTCGGGAATCTTATTTTCTCGCTTTTTAATTTCACTTACTGTTCCTGTTCGGCCGATTTCTGTTACAGCCGTACGTCTATGTAGAATCATTATACTCGTATTTTTCTGTTGAGTGTTCACCGTAGTAAATATTTCCTTATGATGTGGCACACGAAATTGAATTTAGGTGCGTTCTTATACATTAGGTCTGCTTTTATATGAGTGAAGAAAGGACTACCAACGTGTAGTAAACTGTTTGGAGTAATATCGACAGTACGCATATTTTGCTAAGTGACCATGTGTTGGAAGTATATAATAACGAAGCAAATTTGAAACATTTTTCTAGCCTCCAAGGTCACCGGATATCACACAGTTGGGCTGATGCTTACGAAGGTGTACGAAACAATATATAATTTACAGTACACCATTGGCGGACGAAATGATTTTGTTGCTAATATTTCAGAAGCAGCAACAATTGGCATTTTCGAGAACACAGAGATATCCCTAACATGTCGTTTATATCTTTGCACCCAAGTTGATATTCGGACTTTTGAAGATCTTTTTTAATGCACCCTGACGGGATAAAAGAGATTTTCAGTGGTTACTGTTTATCAAAACTACAGTACTTACTAACATACAAACATTCAAACAAAGTGTAGTTTCATAAGAAGATATTTCCGACCCATGCTTATTTAACAGAATGAATGCATTGAGTCGATTTATCCTAACTTTTGACAAATTAAAGGGCACACGAGAAAAAAGGGCTCATTGCATTTGTTTTTTTTTTTTTCAGATATTGCGGTATTGGCATCATATGGAGATTATCATGAGGCCTTTCATTTGAGCAAGGCAAACTAGAAAGAAATAAATGGCATCTGAAATCATTCCGTATATGCGAAGAATAGGTTTATAAGATTGATTAGAAAGCTTTTTCCTAAAATTTAGAAAATGTTAATGGGCCGCTTGGTTTTTTTGCCCTGTAAACCCGTACATCAGTCTTTAATGAAGTACTAATCTCTAGGCTGCAAGAAGGGCAATTCTGACTTCCTCATTTTATGCAAATATTCAGGGCAAATATGCTACGAAATTTTAGTTTGAAATTTTGAGGAATATAAAAGTACTTCTTTTCGGCATCTGTGGTGCCGAAGAAAGTGACTTTTGACATTACGTTCGTTCCTACAGCTATCTACTCATGCGTATAGCCTTCGCTCATGTATTAAAGGATAGATTTTGTTCCGGCAAAATACTTCGGATTAAATTTGTCCTGGAAGCGGGAAAGTAATTCTAGCCTATTGGAGACGCATAGACAAAATTGTAGAAATTGTGCCGTACATGAACTCGAACAGAACTATTTTTATTTTAATATTTTTAACATTTTTTTCTCGAGTGTTTGCCGCGTATTCTCTGGTTTGATCCGACAGGGAACAGTATTGTTAGCTACAGCGCCATGCTTTTCGAACAGAAGGTAGTCCGTCGCAGGAGTTGAGTTGACTGATGATATGTCGAAGCGTGGAGGTTTGGGTTTATACAGTGAGATAGAAAGAGGATCGCGGCCCTTTTACAGTATAATTGTCAAAACACTGGTAGACATATTTTTCTGGAGAGACTTGGGGAAACACACAGAACCCAAATCAGGATAATCAGGTCTTGGGATCGAGCCCAATTTAAAGCAGGGTGCTAAGCACGAGAAAACCGTGCTTGGTATCGTTTTTAACATACAGAGCTGAAAATACAGGGACATCATTTTATTTTTACTAACATTTTTAATATTAACCTGGCTATACCTTTCTATTAACGATTGAAACAGGAAACACCGTTTGCTACCCCTTCCACGACTGGAGTTCGATGATACTGGCGTAATGTACAAACAAATCACTTTACTGGGTATAGGAGGGAAGAAAAGTAGTTCATCCATTTATGTTAACTAGGAAATATCGCAATTTTGAGTTTGATAATTTTCATTAGGTTTTTGTTTAATCAAAATACAGTACTGTATTAACACTTAGTGTTTTTACACACGAATTGAGCTATCCATTCGGACGTATTAATTATGCAATGTATATTGTACTGTTACAGCACATTAGCGTACAGTACAGAGAATGAAGTTAAATTGAAAAATAATCATAATATGAATCTTTAAACACATTTTTGAAAATGGTGGCCGTTCATTTCGATATAGGCTTCAGTTCTTTTGTGCATATGATCGCACTATAGACTATTGTACCTAATTCCAATTACCAGTTTCGTCCTTCGTACGAGTAACTCATGTTGAAATAATTCTATACCTACTCTATAAAAGAGTACTTTACGTACTGTAAATTCAATCTTCACTTTTCTGAAAAGATAAAATTACTCAGAAATGCTATCTACTGTCCGTTCAAGTGGTTTTGTCGCAGGGTCGTAGAAAGGGGGGGATCTCGTGACAGTTAATTACTTAACGAGGCCCTTTTATTTAAGTTATTTTAAACACTTGTATAATATTACGTAGACGTCCAATTCCTAACAGAAATTAATGTTTTCAGAAAAGAGCTAAGATAGCCCAGCTACTAAACTTAACAGAGGGGCGAACAGAAGCAGGTGGGGGAAACCGGGATGCGACGTAGGCGAACGGAAGACAGTACCTGTACGAAAATATGATTCAATATTGAAAGCTCTTTCGTCACTGGAAAACGCGAACATATTTCTGGAACGTACTATACTCACTAACTCAGTACTGCTTATGCGCCCTCGGCTCTGTGTCGTGAACGGTTGGAAGTTTACTAGTAGAAGGGGTGGGAGTGAAGTACATTCCAAAACTCAGGTACAATAAAAATTGAAGTAAAAATAAAATGATGTATAATGCAAGTCTATATTCTATAATTATTATTAAAGTAAGACATTTAATGTTGGGTTTGTGTTACTAAATCGAAAAAAATTGAGATACATGTTCAACTTCGGTTCAGAGCTTATTTTCCTAGTCCAGATAGTTGGAGCAGAGGTTCAAAACAACAGTGGCGTGAGTCAGATTTTTTAATACTTCATCTTATGAATGTAAAAAAGTGAGAAGTTTTCTCTAGTATTTAAGATTTCAAAGAACATTATACTAGATCAATAGCCGCTAAAGTTATATTTCAACAGATTTTTCGATTGCATAGAACGCAAAAGTTAAAATATCTCAATTATTACGATTGCTGACTTGCGCCACTGTTGCGTTTAATCCCTCACGAAAGCCACGGTATTCAGTTCGAAACCAATTTAGGACATGAATATTTCTGCGTTGTAGTGAATTTTTATTTCGTTTAGATAGAAGCCTTTGCCATGCTAATTCCGTATGCCGAGATTCCTGGCATATTAGTCTAAGTCGAAAGGGCCTAAAATCTAAATTCCGACAGGGTGTGAAAACCGTCGATAAAATGTAGACTAATATTTTACAAATAATTGGACAGTGCTGTAAACTAAATTTACAAGTTACAGCAATTCGAGTTTTCTTTGTATGAAACTTAATAAAATGTATTTACCCTGCAAGGTAACTGGACTTGCACTCGGAAGATCCTGGGTTCAAACACCGGGCCCATTCAATGTAATCAGAGGTTTTAGTGGTTTTTTCGATCTTAAAATAACTGAGAATCTGGTTATTTAAGAATATAAATGTCGGATTATTTCTTATTTCCACTGCAAATCTACAGATAATATTATTTTCGGAAGAAATTAATACTTAATGATGGTACATGATTTGTTATCTTGCGATAGATGAAAACAAAGCAAAGTAACAAAAAAATCGAGAGTTGCCAAGAATCTCTCAAATAAAGCGACTGCAAATGAAGTCGATTTATATGTATTTCAAACTGTAAGTATAATACGTTAAAGCTGCTCCTAAAGCAACATATTTTTGCCTTAAACTTATTATTGTTTATTGTTTAGAAGAAGTCAGAATTTTTTCCTTTACACACGTAAATGTATGTTATAGATATCTCTTAATCAGAGTTAGGTAACGGTGGATAGGTGTGGGTTAGGGACGACCCTTTGCACGTCGGCCATACTGAGGCCTATTGTACATTTCAAATTTATGGGATAAATAAGGATGAGGTGTACCAGCCCAACGGCCGCATATGACCCTTCGCCCGCTCACCCAATGCAGGGGGCTCCAACCCCCCACGCCCGTCCTAAGTTCATACCGCCAAGGTGACGACCAAGTAGCACAGGATCCATTCCAACGGCCCTTCTGAGGTGTCGAAGCGCCCTTGGAAGTGCTCTTAAGAAATGAATTCTGGCAGAGATATTTCGGAAGGCTGGGAACCCAGGAACGGTTGCGGAGAGGACGTCCTCCCCCGTAAGCGGACGAAGAAATGTGTCTTAACCTGAATATGTCTATGGAATGAGATGAAGAAGATGATTGATATGAAATCTAAATTCTTTTTCTACACTGGAGGAGAAGGGAAATGGACCATGGCAATGAAAATTCCAACCCGGCATTTGCCTAAGTAACTGTGGAAAGCCACGGAAAAACCAGAGTCAGGTTGGTCGGTCCGGAAATTGAACCAGGGACTTCCCATGTGGAAAGCACGAGCCAACTCGCTCGGTCTAATCAAAGTTATCTCATGTGAGAGTCTTTAATATTAAAAGTCGTACCTACTGATCATTCCGTGATAAAGTGAATAATATTTTTGCCATTGAATCCGGACTTCGCGGTATTACACCCGGGCGAGAACGTCTGAATTTAAAATCGATTGTTTAACGGCACTGTTTCAACTACGAGTTTGGAAGGTATTTTGAAAGATGAGGCCGAGGATTCGCCTTATGGTTGCGAAAATCCTCAAAAGAAATCCAACCACTAATCAGCCTAAGCGGGATTCGACACCACGCTCGAGCGCAGTCTCTGATCAGTAGACAAACGCGCTACCGACTGAGCTACATCTCTTGAGAAGGGTAGAATTTTGAAAATTTACCTGTTTAAAAAATTGAACAACAGCTGAAAAATAAATGTATAGTGAAAGTCAAATTTTTATAATTCTATTTGATTACTATGTGTGCCAAAATTAAAGCTGTAGGCTATCTATTTTTTTTTAATATTTCATTTTCTCTATAGTTCCCATTTAAATTTTCATAAATGAAAGAAACAAATTGTTCTGATTTCTCACTTTCTGTAAGGCATCGCTACCGAGTTATAATAGCTACATTTTCAGTACTGGAGATTGTCTCTTGGAATCGGCTCCAGTATTTATGTTTTTCTTCTCTTAACACACAACTCCAACACATCGGATGATTCTGCAACTGTTAAATAAGAAACCCGAAGTTCAACAAAGTGATACCACAGTCTACTATATACAGTCGCGAAGCTTGAGGTGATTTTTTGCAAATCTCGTGATAAAGCGCTCCAAGCAGTTAGCAACTAGAAACAATAGACTGTCCACGGTCGACTTTGGACTGTGTAGTATTTCCATCGAGTGCTAGCTCGTTGCGTATTTCACATTGATGCTTGTGGAATGTTCGTTTTTGGTTGTAATGAAAATGTTAATGGCTAAAATACAATAATTTGCATAATAATATTTTACTAGAGACGTAGAAAAATTAAATTTGTTTTTAGTGAAATTTATTGATCACGTTTTATTTTCAATTCTGGTGGGATTATTATTGCTTAGGCCTATTTTTTTCAAAGGATATGTTTTTAATTATAGTTGTTAATTTTGTTGTTATTTTTATTTGTTACTTTACTAGAGACGTAGAAAAAGTCTGTTACAATAAAATTTATTGATCACGTTTTATTTCCAATTCTGGTGTGATTATTATTGCTTAACCTCATCCCACTTTGTTAAGTACGTAAGCCTACACTACAAGTACCGGCACACATAAGTTACTCCATTAATTCATATTTCCATTATTATTGTTGTAAAGGGAAATGCAAATTAATATTTATTGGTTTCATAGTTAATTATCGCTATAATCTTGAATGAGTGAAGCGATTATTGTAAATTTCAGTTCGTTTTGCACAAACAAAAATAATATTAACATATTTCTTGCAGGTATCTTCGAGTTTATGGTGGAATTTAATATATTTCATTAAAATAATAAATTAACTGTATGCATTTAATATTTCAATAACGGAAGGAAGGTGTTAATTTTTCCAAAAGAACACAACGAAATTGTAACATATTTTTTCGTCTACTAGGAGAGAGATCTGCGATAATGAGGCGATAGTAGCGATCCTAGTGGTGGGCAACTACCCATGTTTGCATTTTTACTACATATTGAGCTTCGCGACTGTATGTAGTAGACTGTGGTGACACTCTAAGCCTCATATAATAATAAAATCGAGGATTCGTTGTAACTTTTGCTCTTTAGAAAAACCAGTTTCATCGTTTGTAAATCTATGAATGACAAAAACAATACACCTACTCTTATCCTTCCTTATATCTTACTTGTATTTCTTTAAATACTGAACATCTATTTTGAAACTGGACTTGTTTGTTTTAGTCGCTTTGTCATTCCAAAACTGAGCCGCCACTGAGGTCGCATTACTGAAGATGCCTCCTCGGATTGCTGCTCCGTCGTAATTGATAACTGACACACATGCAAACCTTTGTGGCGCCCTCCCTCCGGATGTTAGCAAAAAGAACGGTAATGTAGCTTTTACACGTGGGGGACAGGCAGACAGACACACGCAATTCGGTCTAATCCAATATATACATAAGAATTATAAACAACCACTCATTTCCGATTGCAGATCACCATTAACACCGTGGGGCTGCGGGATTCGACCCACATGAATCACAAGAGCGAGCGGGGAGACTTATTAAAGTATACAGGAAGCAGTGGTGCTGATGAAATCTATGTAGGCCTACTCATTTCGATTGAAAAGATGCTTTCAGAATTGTCACCTACTTGGGCCGCGTCTGAGGCTGAAGTGATAGCGCGCTGGACTTCCATCTAGGCGGCCCGGGTTTGTTCCCAGGCCAGGTCATGATGGAATTTGCAGAGGGTGATTCTCGGGGTAATCATTGCACCAACACTCTCTAACTTCCCCTCATTTACTCTAGCAAATATAGGCTGGTTGAAATCTTCGGCGTAGTACGATTCAGGAAGACCTTGGAGCTCAGAGCCTCTGGGGCATTTCAAGCTACTCGTAGGCGAGCGGGACCTGGCTTTATCTGGGGCTGAGGCAGGATGGCCCTCCTGTCAGCGTCCGCTGACCCTGGAGCTTATCACGTTGCTATACTGTTTTCGCTGTAAGAAAAATCCTAATGTAAACATAAGCACGTTGCTGTCATACCCGTGATTGGCTCCCAGTCGAAACACTCACATGACTCAGGAAAATATAATTCGTATTTGGAAACCACAATCTTGTATTATTTTAAAATAAAAAATTGAATTCTAGTTGTTAAATACGATAAAACATTTAAATTTACTCATATGTAAAACGCTATGTAATAGTAATATACGTTACAAGAGCGGTATGTTGACGTTTTCATGGTCGAGGAAAAGATTGAAAAAGCGAAACGTAGTTGAGCTTTTTTAATTTCCGAGAACATGAAAACAAACATACCGTTCGTGTATCGTACATTATTTTGTGCGAAGATTGTTTATTACATACCTGAAAGACGAATTTCTAATTAGTTGCAATGAAATCTTCATGTTGGTTTCTGTTTAATGACGGCAACTTCGGAAAACCAAAATATCTTTCTTCAACATTGTTGCTATAAAATGTTTTCTGTGTTTACTATACTCCAGCAGGCCGTGATATACGTCTGTCTTTTTTTTTTACCCCAGTCTATAAATGCGAACTTAAAACAAACGGTAAGATTATGTAATGATTTATTTTTCATTTAAATATTTTAACAATATTATTTATATAACATATTGCAGTAATAACATCCGCATCTGGAATCTTGTTGATTTTTTCACGGCTTCCTTAATGTTACTTGTATCAGGAATGCAATAAGTTTCGTGGAGTAGTAGACTTTACTTAATTTTTGCAAATATTTAAAAACAATAATTAACATTGCAATTTAGGTGAAATTGCAGTGGTAAGTTTCCAATTTATAATTATTACTATGTTAAACGTCTCTAAAAATAATATGTTAAAAGACTAAAGCAGTAAAATGAATGTCGCGCTTAAGCGGTAAGAAGAGGGAAATTGTTATGTGTGTTACGTTGGGAATACTGAATGTGGTATTTCACACTTACCGCGTATTGGTTCTGTGCGGAAAACAAGCAAATACGCACGATCTCGCACAAAAGAAAACTACTTTTATGTTTTGTTATGTACTATGAACGCGGATGAATACCAACAGTAATACCGAGGTAGTCTGTTCTTGTAACAAGCTGGCGTCACTTGAGCTCGTAGTTGTTCACGTACGCACGTGGTACTGAAGTATGGCTTTTGCATTCCCAACTGTCCATTGTGAAGACATAAGACTTGAAAATAATTTAATTATAGTAATTATAAAATAAATGTTTCCTAAGCAAACGAATGCATAGTAGTGAGGTTAGGCCTACTTGACGAGTAACGGGAAATGTTTCACATGAAACAGAATGTACAACAGCAGGCGAGAACACATACTGAGAATCTACGGCGCCAAACAGCGGCCAATGAAGCCTCACTTCAGTCACGTGCTATTGTTTACATTAGGATTTTTCTTACAGCGAAAAGATTATAGTCCGCGAACCGGGATCTGGTTCTTTCAGGATGGGCCACCTGTCAGCTTTCGGGAGTCCTCAGGATTTTTACATGTCGTAAATTTAAGATGCTGTGCTTCCAGCATTATCAAGGTTAACCGGACGACTGGCGTCACATCCACATGCCTCAGCAGAGATGAACGATCATCCAACAATAACGGAGGTATCGTGTGGTTAGCATGATGACCCCCAGCCGTTCTTTTCTTCCTGTTGTACGGAGGAGGGATCCGAAGGCTTATACAGCAGACTGAGGCTTATTGTGCTTACCTCTCCTATTCTGTGAATGATTGGGTAGCCGAACGATCAAACTCTTGTACAAGTACAGCACGCTGCTCTGTGAACTGAACCCGGGCTATGGTATGGATGATGATGATGATGATAATGATGATGATATGTGAATTAATGGTGGCGAAATGAGTACGAGGTCCACGCCGAAAGTTACCCAGCAATTCTGCTTCAATTGGTTGAGGAAAAACCCCGGAAAAATCCCCAACCAGGTAACTTGTCCCAACCAGGATTCGAACCTGGGCCCGTTCGTTTCACGTCAGATGCACTAACCGTTACTTCAATAGCAGTGGACTCCTAGCGGTTATAGTGGTTTCCGTAACCAGATTTCGCTACCTATCGTAGCTCGCTAAATTGGTCACGATGCTGGATCGGCACCAGTCCCATACACTGGTAGAACGTTCTTCTTAATGAGGATACAAACGAACGCTCAAATCCTTATTTCACTTAGCGTTAATTTATTCAATTATTTATACTATACTGACATTTTATTGTTTCGGAATAGAGTGATAACGTATTCTGTATGATCTTCCACAATTCACAGGAATACTTTTCAAGATAAATGTTTTTGTTTTTGCGTCTGTTACGAAATTTTTCGTAGACTGATTCTGTCGTTTATAAGAAGTTAACCTTCCACAACTTCAGGTTTGAATTTATTCTTTAACGTTTACGAATGAATAAAAACAGCAGTGGACTAGTCCATTAATCTGAGTTACGAAACCAGGCGGTGCAGGGTCAGTATTGTTTAACATTTCGTAGAGTGCGCATCGTACGGAGTTGGAAACATCTACCTGTATAAAAATGCTACCACCGTTGAATCAAAGACAAATTAGAAGCTATCAGTCCGGCGAATTAGGGATACATTCAACGCCTCGCAAAGAAATACTCAGTCAAGGAATATGCTACATACGATGAGGATGATGTCTTCAGCGGGAAAGCACACGCAGAGCCTGAAAATATCCAAGCTCAAAATTAAAAACGTGTTACTTTCAGCTACTGCACATTCACACTACGAGAAAGCCTTCGCATAATTGAATTTAAGTGAATAGGAGTGAGAGCAAACAGGCGATATTCAATTTAACAGAATATCAGGGCGGAGAGAAATTCGATCCTGCGAAACATAGGACTACATGAGTGACTCGCGAGCGAGATTACATGGACTATTACACTCTTACTACGTCATACTACTTTTGACCAATAAAACGGTACGAAAGAACGTATTTCAACCAATCATGGCTGCTTATCGCACAATTTTATCGCGTCCCTAGCATTTGTTTAATTTTATCGCGTCCCTAGCATTTGTTTAATTTTATCGCGTCCCTAGCATTTGTTTCTTTGTTTGCCAACATTTGAAACTGCGCTGGTCTGGACGTCAATATATATATATATATATATATATATATATATATATATATATATATATATATATATATATATATATATATAATTACAAACCACTCCAGTCGATGCACAGCAGTTTCAAATATGACTCGTATTGGCATTCAAGAACAAGAATTAATAAAAATCACTGATCATACCTATGCATCTTCTGAAATCCGATTTACAAATAAATGAAGAGCACCATTCGGAAATCCTGAATAAGTTGAATACACCATGTAGGCCTAAATCAACGAGTTCCACATCTATTACGCACACGTCCATTATAACATCAATTGAACCACCAACCACATTCCAATTTCAAAATTATACATTCAATAATTATTCCTTTTAAAATTATTCATTCGGAAATTCTGAATAAGTTGAATACACCATGTAGGCCTAAATCAACGAGTTCCACTTCTATTACGCACACGTCCAATATAACATCAATTGAACCACCAACCACATTCAAATTTGAAAATTGTACATTCAATAATTATTCCTTTTAAAAGGATTCATGTTTATTTTATATGTCATCGTCGTTAATTAAAACTTTTCTAACACTTGTGTATATTAGTTAGGTTATGTTATAGCTTCTGCTATATGATATTATGGATAGTCACATATTAGAGATTGTTTAATATTAAGATTTATTGAAAATCATCTGTCAAGTGACGTTGATTACTGGGATTCGGATAATTGAAGTGGAATGTTGCATTTTAATAAAAATGAAACTGAATCAACAAAGCCTTCTTGACTAGTAACATTGCCATCGTGTATAATAGATCGAGAACTTCTCGACGAGAAGGCATTGCTCACTATTGCCATCTAGCATGCATCTAGCGTAATATTTGTAATGTTGAGATGGTACAATAATACATTTGAAGACAGTTGTATTTTCGTAAGTCAATTAATATTTTATTCTAATCGTGTAATAGTCAATTAAATTCCACTCGAGTTTTGATTTTCTCTAGATAAATCAAAACGTCTAGTGAGATTACTGTTGATAAAACCAAGGCTTCGTGCACAACGTACGCAAGGAGTGAAAACTGTACTATAGGCTACTGCAGACATAGGCCTATACGATGTATTAGTTGAAGATGACATTAAAGTTAGGTCGAATTCTAAGATATTCACCGTCCTTGTTGCTCCGCTGTCCGAAACTGATTACCTAATATCTAACCAAACCTAACTAACATTCCTTATAAATTCGACTCTTTCTATCAAGAGACTCTCAAATACAGGAAGCAGTAAAGAAATAAAAGACCTCAAGTGTGAAAACAACAATTTGTAGGTCTATTACGAAGTAATGGAAATCCAGCAGTATTCAAGAAGAGACAATGTGATAGTATTCGGAATTCCTGAAGCGAGTTCTAAAAAAAAAAAAAAAAAGCGAAGTGGTGAACTAAATTTCTGATTCAATTGGACCCTTATATTTTGTCAATGATGTCAGAGTGGCCCATAGGTTACCATCAGGATCACCAGGGAAAATTAGATCTATTGTCATCCGATTCTTCAAAAGGTGCAGGCGGAATGCCTGGCTGCAGTAGGCTACTGCAAGGTGGAGTCGAAGGAAGAAGGTGATGGTCCAGAAATCCTCTAGAGCAGCTTCCAAATCATTTGGGACTAGAAAGATTCACTGCGGGAGATCATTTGGCTGTGGCTAACCAGAGATCTGTTGCGTAAAACCAGGGATATCTCCAAGACGAAGGGATACAAGTTTTATGGAACAAGGATTCTAGTATTTTTACGTGAAAATGAAAGCAGTTCTGTATGTAGAATTCATTTATTCTCTGACGTAGAAAAATTTCTAATTAACTCAGTACCTGATTATTGTTACATTTCACATTGAAATTTGAAATAATTCTTTATGCTCGGACATGCCGAAATGTAGTAATTATACACCTGGTAGCAGTCCTATTCATTAAAGTTCAGGTTTTCGATTATTCTCGGATATGCAATCGAAAGACAACGAGGGAAATGTCACGGAGGCTGGAAATCCAATACTGTCGCAGACGGTTATGTTTTGTTACTATAATAATTAGCGTTAATTGTAAATAATATTCAAATAAATTCAATTTGTCATCTCGTTTTTCAATTCTAAATCAATTTCCAGGTTATATCAAAATTAGTTCATATTATTCTCTAGATTATTTCAAGGTCAATGACATTATTGTTCCTCGGAAAAAATCAATACTTTCGCGTCTCCGCACATCTCACAATTTACGAGCTATGCACAAGGTCACTTCCCCTCTTGAGTCAGATACGAATAAAATGAATACTTCTGAATAATTTCAAGTTAGAAATATGGTCGAGCATAAAAAGTCGTATGAAACTTGCCTATAATGGTAATTAAGAAGCTCGTATGAAAATTATGAAACTCGCTTGCGCTCGTTTCATAAACAAACATACTCGCGTCATAATTACTATCATTATAGGCTCGTTGCATAATGTACTAATTCTTATTGGCCTTTTCAATTGCCTGCAACAGTAGAAATAAATTAGGAAGTTGCCAATTTTCTTAAGTGGAACCGGGATAATATTTATTTTGGCTTTGGTATCTTTCTGCTAATCCGATTGGACGTAGGAATTACTGCCAAGTAGTCCGATTTTTGTGTAGTTTTCTTTTTTCTACCTCTTATCGCCTAATTAATTTCATAACTGGAATAACCGTTCGGAATGAATACTGTCTTCATCACGTGACGTTTTTGCCTTATTTATAAGAATGGACAGAACTGCCTGTTGATGGCGGGTGGTGATACGATCAGGAATTCAAATATAGGTTGGTGTGTGTAGCTTTCCGGTACACCTTGTGTCCTAGTTTGCCGTCTGGTTTTCTGTATATATCAATATCTAAAAAGCGTAAGTGGCCTTGGGATTCTGTTTCCATGATAAATTGAATATCCGGATGCTGACTATTGATGTGATTGTGAAATAGATTTAGTTTCTCCAAGCCGTGTGTGTGGCCAAACTACAGATGTGTCGTCAACTTATCGAAACGAGCAATTGGGTTTGTACTGAGCTTGACTGAGAACTGAATTTTCGAATTTGGCTATAGCAGGAGATAAAGCACAACTCATAGCTGCACCATCTGTCTGTCCGTTGTACTTTTCGTTAAACTCGGAGAAGAATGACATCAAAACATGGTGAAATAATTTAATAATATTAATAAATTTATAATTCTCCTGAGTTAAGGCCCTCAGACTATCTCTTCCACGCCACGGTCATAAATATTTTCCAGTAACTTTATGGTTTCCTGTAAGAGAACTTCGGTGAATAGTGAGGTAACATCGAAACTAACTACTGGGTGTTCAGAGTGTGTCATGGCTCGCTGTATGCCGTCATGTGGCTAGCCGATGAGCTTAGAGAATTCAATCTTCCTACACTTCCGCAGAGGCGTATTAACTATGAGCCAGAGAAGTTGCTACCAAGTACGGCGTTCATTCTGAAGAGTACGTACCGATACGTACGGTAACGCCGATAGTGGCAGGAATGTGAACTGTTTGGAAACACGTACTGTCGGGATATGGGGAGAGGGTTAAGACGATTACTTACGTATTTGTTGACATTAACTTCGACGGTCAACATGGACACGGAGCATTTGATTTGTGTTGTGGATTGTTGCCGTACGCAACCGATGATAACAAATACCCTGCGTACGACTTGCCGGCGCAAAACACAGTTCGAAAGAGGTTATGGTAGCACACAGACCGTACAGACCGCCATCTGTTGCTACGACGTTCAAGTTATACCGTACACGTTCTCAAGTTCAGATTGAACGCCTTGAATAATAGGCAACTTCTCTGACATATAAGCTGAAACTCGCTTCAAATCGGTGCTCAACAACAGTGACGTCATGACACACTTTGAAATGAACACTCAGTAGTAGATCTGATTGTTCCAGTTTCAATTTACGTAATGCCTCAATGAATGATTGTGAATTTTTAACATGTCGTGGTGAGTTACCTACATGTATATTGAGCATATTAGACAGAAATTGTGGTAGTTGATAAGTAAGAGAACCTATTGAATTTACAGTGGGTCTCAGCGGTGTCCCTTCTTTATGGATTTTTTATCAGTCCATACAGCCTAGGAGAAATTGATTCGTGAGGTATAATTTTCTTAGTAGTATCGTCTGGTAGCTTGACTGTTTTTTTAGAGAGATCGTTTTTCTTTCTACTTTTTTGGTAGGATCTTTGTACAATTGTTTGTAAGTGCGGTCTGCTAAAAGATTAGATACTTTTTATATATATCTTAAGAGTTGGTGTTGAGAACAACGGTTGCATTACCTTTGTCTGTCATTTTCTCTTAAGGATAGGAATTAACTTTTCTCTGAAATAGTTAAATTGGGTTTTGGTGGTTTGAAAGTTTTCAAAATTCTAACCGGGTAATTAATCTCGGGGCACGAGACCACACTGGTAAGGTCTCACCTTTTTAATGCTAGTTGAAAACGAAGCAATTCACATGAAAATCAGGGTGGTAAAATACTGGCAAAGAATTAATTTTATTTGGGGACCAATCGCTTTTACGGGCGAGTTGTTAGAGTTCAACAAAGAAAGAGGTGGAAAAAAGGATGGGTTTTATAAACTGCAGAGAAGGCTGGATTGGGTGTGGGGGGAAAGGAGCCAATGATCAAAGAAATGAATGGCGTGATGTGAAGATACGTTTAATTGATATCGAGAGACGAGATTGAGCTCCAATATTCGGAAAAATCCTCACTACATTTACAATCAGACCTCATGCTTAATTGGGGGAGGGGTGACTACATCAGTTCTTGTAGCAAATATAGCAGAGCTCATTTGGCGTGGATAAGATTGGGGACATGAAAGAGTAATAAAATTGTCAACGAAGGAGACGGCATCTGTCACTTGTTTGGAAAAGGATTCTTGGGAACACAATGTGAAAAAAAGAGGATCTCCGGAGAAAATATCTACCACCCTCGATGCTAAGTCAGAATAGGGGTTCTCTTGCGTGTCTTGACATCATGGGGAATAGAGAATACGAACAAAAGACTGGATTGTTTCTCATGAAGCCGAGACAGCTTAGAACATCAGCTGTTGAAGTTTATGATGCGAACTGACGAAGGGATAATGCTAAGTACTGAATTATACACTTTTGTGCCTGTTTGTATGTTAGGTTAGTGTATAGTCTATGATATATGTTTTGTTTGTACCATTTTCATATTAATCTGTGTGTTTTATGGAGAGTGGTTGGATTTGATTATAGGTGAGAGGGTTGAAACCTACAAAGTAGGACTTGTTTTGTAAAGCACGTAGGTCAAAAGAGCAGTGCATTGGATTTAAGGGCAATTTCTGAAAGTGTAGTGCATCTATATGTATAATATTGCTGAATAAATCCATCTACATGTAATTTTTTTCCTAAGAAAACTATATAAAGGAGAAGAAATGATGATAACATTAAATTTAACTCAAGTACTGCGAAACGCGTAAAAGTTTCAATAAGAAAGTGTGTGCCATCTGAAGGAGATGTATGCGTAAATTAAGAGACTTGAAGGAACTTAAATGTACTAAAGTGGCGTTGCATAGTAAATACTGCGAGCAGTTGGCGACACCGACCGGATCGCCTCGCTGGACGTGGCTTTAACACTGGAATTCGTGCGTGACTAACAAGTTTCAGTATGCTACACGAATTCCGCCATCAGATCGTAAAATCTGAATTTCAAACTCTTGGTGGTCTGCGCACAAAGGAAACAATTTCCAAACTTCGAACTGGACAGATTGGAGTTGGTACTCGCTTATGGATGTGCCTATCAGCGTGCTTCAGAGGACGGTCGTCTGTCTCTTTCTTTGTTGCGTCATAATAGACAAAATTCGAACATTTTCAAACACTTTCACTCACCTACCGATATATTAATCGAAATTAATCAGTTTACAATACCGATTATTTTTGTTTCTGAATTTTATACCTGGACCATTTAACCCTCCTCAAGCTGACCTGCAAGCTAGTGTACCCCACGTTTTCATTTTAGGCGCGTGCGCAATAATAAATTGCATAGAACTACCTACTAATGCCAGTACGTTTGTCTGTCCAAACAAATATAACAACTCGTCATCCGTGGAACGGATTTGTACAAAATTTTATATTTTATTTTTTAACTAAATCCTGTTAAACCATTTAGATTTTTTAAAAGTCACACAAGCCTAGCAGTCCCTTTACACAAAGTCGGATATATATATATATATATATATATATATATATATATATATATATATATATATATATATATATATATATATATATATATACACACACACACACAAATGGCTTTTAAGGAACCCGAAGGTTCATTGCCGCCCTCACATAAGCCCGCCATCGGTCCCTATCCTGTGCAAGATTAAGCCAGTCTCTATCATCATACCCCACCTCCCTCAAATCCATTTTAATATTATCCTCCCATCTACGTCTCGGCCTCCCTAAACGTCTTTTTCCCTCCGGTCTCCCAACTAACACTCTATATGCATTTCTGGATTCGCCCATACGTGCTACATGCCCTGCCCATCTCAAACGTCTGGATTTCAAGTTCCTAATTATGTCAGGTGAAGAATACAATGCGTGCAGTTCTGTGTTGTGTAACTTTCTCCATTCTCCTGTAACTTCATCCCGCTTAGCCCCAAATATTTTCCTAAGCACCTTATTCTCAAACACCCTTAACCTATGTTCCTCTCTCAGAGTGAGAGTCCAAGTTTCACAGCCATATAGAAGAACCGGTAATATAACTGTTTTATAAATTCTAACTTTCAGATTTTTGGACAGCAGACTGGATGATAAGAGCTTCTCAACCGAATAATAACACGCATTTCCCATATTTATTCTGCGTTTAATTTCCTCCCGAGTGTCATTTATATTTGTTACTGTTGCTCCAAGATATTTGAATTTTTCCACCTCTTTGAAGGATAAATCTCCAATATTTATATTTCCATTTCGTACAATATTCCCGTCACGAGACATAATCATATACTTTGTCTTTTCGGGATTTACTTCCAAACCGATCGCTTTACTTGCTTCAAGTAAAATTTCCGTGTTTTCCCTAACCGTTTGTGTATTTTCTCCTAACATATTCACGTCATCTGCATAGACAAGAAGCTGATGTAGCCCGTTCAATTCCAAACCCTGCCTGTTATCCTGAACTTTCCTAATGGCATATTCTAAAGCGAAGTTAAAAAGTAAAGGTGATAGTGCATCTCCCTGCTTTAGCCCGCAGTGAATTGGAAAAGGATCAGATAGAAACTGACCTATACGGACTCTGCTGTATGTTTCACTGAGACACATTTTAATTAATCGAACTAGTTTCTTGGGAATACCAAATTCAATAAGAATATCATATAATACTTCCCTCTTAACCGAGTCATATGCCTTTTTGAAATCTATGAATAACTGATGTACTGTACCCTTATACTCCCATTTTTTCTCCATTATCTGCCGAATACAAAAAATCTGATCAATAGTCGATCTATTACGCCGAAAACCGCACTGATGATCCCCAATAATTTCATCTACGTACGGAGTTAATCTCCTCAAAAGAATATTGGACAAAATTTTGTACGACGTCAACAAAAGTGATATTCCTCGAAAATATATATATATATATATATATATATATATATATATATATATATTTCTTGATAAGCTTATACAGGGACATCATTTTATTTTTACTAACATTTTTAATATTAACTTGCCTATAGGCCTACCTCTGGATCAACGCCGTTTGCTACCCCCTTCCACGACTGGAGTTCCATGACACTGGCGTAATATACAAACAAATCACTTTACTAGGTATAGGAGGGAAGAAAAGTAGTTCATCCATTTACGTAAACTAGTAAATATTGCGCTTTTGAGTTTGATCATTTTCATTAGGTTTTTGTTTAATCAAAATATAGTACAGTATTAACAAGGAGTGTTTTCACACACGAACTGAGCTATCCATTCAGACGTATTCATTATGCAGTGTATATTGTACTTTCTACAGCACATTAGCGTACAATATAGAGAATGAAGTTAAATTGAAAAGTAATCATAATATGGACATTTAAACACATTTTTTTTTAATGTTGACCGTTCATTTCGATACAGGCTTCAGTTCTAATGTGCATGTTATTGCACTATAGACTATTGTACCTAATCCCAATTACCAGTTTCGTACTTCGTACTAGTAACTCATGTTGAAATAATTCTGTACCTACTCTATAAAAGAGTACCTTACGTACTGCAAATTCAATCTTCACTTCTGCCCGATCCGAAAAGATAAAATTACTCAGAAATGCTGTCTACTGTCCGTCCAAGTGGTTATGTCGTAGGGTCGTAGAAAGGGAGGAAATCACGTGACAGTTAATTACTCAACGAGGTCCTTTTATTTAAGTTATTTTAAACAGTTGTTTAATATTACTTAGACATCCAATTCCTAACAGAAATTAATGTTCTCAGAAAAGAGCTAAGACGCCCAGCCACTAACTGGCGAATAAAAGCAGGTGGGGGAAACCGGAATACGACGTAGGCAAATGGACGACAGTACCTGTGCGAAAATAATTCAATATTGAAAGCTCTTTCGTCACTGGAAAACGTGAACATATTTTAGAACGTACTGTTTACTATGACCGTAAGGCTACTATGACTGTATATGCGGTCTTGGATCTGTGTGGAGGACGGTTGAACTTCATTAATAGAGAGGGTGGGAGTGAAGTACATTCAAAAACTCAGGTACAATAAAAATTGAAGTAGAAATAAAATGATGTCCCTGTATATGTAAGCCTATACAGAAATAAGTACCAAATTTTTTAGGGATACGTTGGGTCTGGTTATTCATTTTAGGTATAGGAATCTGGTGTCCCTGATGAGTCGCTTTTATTCTATGTGATGCCGAAGTTGGCATATCGTACCTTGGGGGATAGGCAGCTGGGGTGCTTTGGAATGAAAGAGGGACCAATACGTACAGAGTAGGCTACTTTTTAACATCCCACAATGGTATGGGGTTCGAAGCACAAGATGTATACTTTGGTTAAGAAGAGAAGACACGAGACGTGAAGATCAGTTTTATTCAGTTTACATTTACATTTACTTGAACGTAACTCACAGAAGGTGTTCAAAATGTCCGCCGTTGCCCTGACGACGCAATTCGTCGGACCAAGGACCAATGGACCACATGTGCGTTATCGCGAACTTCGCCTGAAGCAGCGGCAATTAGTGTCACTAAGTCTTCTCCAGTGTGTACCGGGTTCCGATATAACAACACCTTCATGTGTGCCCACAAATAAAAATCAAGAAGAGTGAGATCAGGTGACCGTGCTGGCCAATGAACCGGCACACCACCGGTGGAGATGAGAAACACAACATTAACTGGAGAGCAGTCAGCAGATATACTACATACCACTACGTAGTCGAAAGGTGGCGTAGCAGTGTAAACAAATGAAAGGTGCTTTTTTCATTGCCGGCTCCTAACTTCCAGGCGGATAGACAGCATGTTGACATTGGATAGCGGGAGAATAGATCATCGCGGATACCATGTTCCTATGCAAAACATAATCACCTAGGCACAACTATCCCTAAAAAATTCGGTACTTGTTTCTAAAATACCCTGACGGCCTTAACTACACCAGAATAAGTAAATAAATAAATAAATAAATAAACAAATAAATTACTTAATTAATTAATCAATTAATTAATTAATAAACAAAGAAACAAACAAATACATTTATGTATATAATTCATATACTTATGTATCTCTCCAAACACTGCTCAAGTGACATTATCTTGAAAAATATACACGGATATACAATTTCGTGAATAACCTTCGGCAAGCTGGGCGCAGTCCATTTTGTACCCCATACCACATTTCTCTTTGGATCTTGGAAAACGAGTGAAGAAATATGGCCGGTTCCTTTTATAGCTGAATATTTAAATTTCCTTTATTCTGTGACAAAAATAATTACAATTATTCAAATCTAATAAATAAATATAAATACAAAATTACCTAATATTCCGAAATTGGATTCCAGAGGGAAGGAGGGGCAGAGATAAACCGCAAAACACCTGGTTGCAAGACATAAATAAAGCGTTGGCAGAGAAAGGACTGCAAGAACGGGATTGGGAAGATAGAGAGAATTGGAGAAAAAAATAAGAACGTAGGACATTGATCACAGGAAGATGTGATATTACATTGTCTAGCTGTTTGTAATAATGATATTAAATATAAACAAAACCATTTACCTCTAAAATTATATTTTGTGAAAACGATGTAAACGTGCTCTGAAGGGTTTCAACACAAAAATAGTTTAGCATTGGAGTATTTATTTCATATTTTGTCAAAATAAACTTCATACTTTATTTTGCCAAAATCTTCTCTATATTGTGCCGATCTCTACTCTCTAGTGATAAATACTACTACTTCTACTACTACTACTACTAAGTTACTACTACTACTACCACTACTACTACTACTACTACTACTACTACTACTAATAATAATAATAATAATAGCAATAATAATAATAATAATAATAATAATAATAATAATAATAATAATAATAATAAGTTTGCAGATATCCCCGCGGACACGCGGTAATATTTGAAGAAGCCGGCTGTGCGGCGCTTGTCTGACGACTTCTCAACTGACAAAATGATTGCACGGCATAATTTGTAGCTGTCTAGCAAAATGAAATGCGAAATCACATCTATGACAGCGCTATGACAGCGGAGCCTTGCGTATTCCTTGCTCCTTATTGTATTTGCACATCGAGCTAGGCAGGATTGCGCTCTCATTACAACTGAATCTCGGTATATTCTTTTTAAACTCTTCATTCTTATTTTTATACATCCCACAATATACCGGGTGAGTCATTTGTTCCTTCTTCTCACAAAGTTAAGTAATTCCGCATATTCATTACCGATTCACTAGCACAAGCGTAGTACACATAATCAGATCTGAAATGCAGAAGGCTATAGGTCAGTGGGTTAAGGCGTGAAACCAATAATGGTAAGCTTGAGGACGAGCATGGATGAGTCTAATAGGATGCGAAACTGCTTTCAACACCATCTACCTTCGCCCGGCCGAAGTAACAAGACCAGCGCTCGGTGTCGTAGGTGGTGAACTTTAGAACTACGTGATGGGTAGATGGGCCAAAGTTCTCCACTTATCCGTTAGGGCTAGACAGTTAGATGAGAAGACAAGATGGAAGCCAGAAACTTGCGAAAAAAAAATTGAAGAAAATGTTCTGCACCTGAATATCAGTAGTACGTGTGTGTATGGAGTGTATGTTGAACAGTAATGCTTATGGACATTGTTAAAATAGTATATATATATATATATATATATATATATATATATATATATATATATATATATATATATATATATAGTAAGATTGTAGATAGTACTCGTAACATACTAATTTCAATTATCTAACCGGTTTTCACAGACTTTCCAATGCACTGTAGACTAAAGACCCAAAGAATACAACATGAATTGAACACAATTTCAATTATCTAATTTTTCGTTTTCTTTTCTGTCTCTTTTTGGTTGAATTTTAATGTATTAGAACAGTGATGTCAAAGCAAGCGCATTTTTCTGACCTTGACGTCGTGCGCGGGCAGCAAGCGCTAAGTATGGAAAGAGGAAGGGTTGTGTATATGAATAAGCAACCTGTTGGATTAAGAAAACAGTGGTGCACAAACTTCAAACGGAACGTGAAATTTTATGTCATTATTTTTATATGGCTTCTTTCTGTTTAATATTATCTATATTGTCTGTAAAACAAAAGTACTAACACTGATTTCTTAATATTGCACTTGTGTTTTAAATCTTAATAACATAATAGAGACTTAAGAAGGAATATTCACTTAAATTCCATAATAGTATAGGGACATCATTTTATTTTTACTAACATTTTTAATATTAACCTGGCTATACCTTTCTATTAACGATTGAAACAGGAAACACCGTTTGCTACCCTTTCCACGACGGAGTTCGATGATACTGGCGTAAAATACAAATCACTTTACTAGATATAGGAGGGAAGAAAAGTGGTTCATCCATTTATGTAAACTAGGAAATATCGCAATTTTAAGTTTGATAATTTTCATTAGGTTTTTGTTTAATCAAAATACAGTACTGTATTAACATTTAGTGTTTTACACACGAATTGAGCTATTCATTCGGAAGTATTAATTATGCAGTGTATATTGCACTGTTACAGCACATTAGCGTACAATATAGAGAATGAAGTTAAATTGAAAAATAATTATAATATGGATATTTAAACACATTTTAGAAAATGGTGGCCGTTCATTTCGATACAGGCTTCAGTTCTTTTGTGCATATTATCGCACTATAGACTATTGTACCTAATTCCAATTACCAGTTTCGTCCTTCGTACGAGTAACTCATGTTGAAATAATTCTGTACCCACTCCATAAAAGAGTACCTTACGTACTGTAAATTCAATCTTCACTTCTGCCCGATCCGAAAAGATAAAATCACTCAGAAATGCTATCTACTGTCCGTTCAAGTGGTTTTGTCGAAGGTTGTAGAAAGGGGGGAAATCACGTGACAGTTAATTACTTAAGGAGGCCCTTTTATTTAAGTTATTTTAAACACTTGAATAATATTACGTAGACGTCCAATTCCTAACAGAAATTATTGTTTTCAGAAAAGAGCTAAGATAGCCCAGCTACTAGACTTTACAAAGGGGCGAACAGAAGCAGGTGGGGGAAACCGGGATGCGACATAGGGAAACGGACGACAGTACCCGTACGAAAATATGATTCAATATTGAAAGGTCTTTCGTCACTAGAAAACGCGAACATATTTCTGAAACGTACTATACTCAGTAACTCAGTACTGCTTACGCGCCCTCGGCTCTGTGTCGTGAACGGTTGGAAGTTTACTAGTAGAAGGGTTGGGAGTGAAGTACATTCCAAAACTCAGGTACAATAAAAATTGAAGTAAAAATAAAATGATGTCCCTGTATAATATTATACTGTATTAAGTGGATGAAACACATCATTCATAAAGAAAGTGATATTCCAAAGAAAGAGATTGAGTATGACATGATAAGTTGGAATTTATATTGATGGTATCTTTAGCCTTACAAATGTAATCAATAAACTAATCAAAACAATATTACAGTACAAAGCAAAGTTACCTAGGTACTGTATCTGTTTTAAGTGTAACTAATATTACATAACAAAACTCTTATCGCATTATGCTTTTAAGGTGATATTTGTGAGCAACTTCCTATCATCAGAATATTGAATTATTTTCTCGAAATCTGCTGAAGCTATAGAGCTGACATTTTTACAACACATGGGCACGTATCTTTTGCTTATGATGTAACAGTAGTTGCTTTGTTAATTCATTTCCTTACAAATAATTTCCATGCGAATATTTTCAAAATTTTCAATACACTATCTTCAGTAATATGTATATAAGGTATATTAGATTTACGAAAACATTCTGTAAGGCTACTAAATAAATAGGCCTATCCCTGAAAATTTCTCTTTTCTATACGAAAAGTTGAGAAAATATTTCTTTTGAATAAAAAAATCAAACTTGTGAAAAATGAATATTAAAATTAAAACTTACATTCTTATAATGCACTTATACTTCTCAGGCCAATCTAAAAATTAACATGGATACAGTTTTAATAAGTTCTCTTCCCTTTATCTATTGAATCAGTGCTGACCATCCCTGAATATAGCTCGACCAAGCGGCATATACCACCTCTTTCGTCTGTTTCTTTCCTTTCCGCTGTAAAGCGCTCAGGCTCTCCTGGGCTCTAAAGCGCGCGCATGATCCTATGGGCATCAATTGACGTGCCTGTATTAGAAGGGGTCTCATCTTGCTGTTGGCTCCAGGTGTATGTTTTTGAGCGCAGTCTGAATAGAACTTTAAGAGATGCCATTTGTGATGGCGAAAATCGGAAATTTGTAAAGTGAATACTTTCCGAGATATAATTTTTATTTTATTTTGGTTATCTTTCATTCGGATAGCCAGTATATGTTGCAGTGTTCTTTCCTTTGCGTTGGATTTTGCTCAGGCCTGCTGTACGCCTGTTCCTAAAGCAGGAGAGGGCTATCCGGTCTCATGACGACACATACTTTATCAACATACAGGGTGGAAGTGAAATAATCCTGCAGATTTTCAGAGCGAATAGCTCATGTTGTATGTAACAAAAAAAAGTAATACCATAATTGTGGAAAGTTCATAGTTTTCTCAGAAAAAAAATGTTTTTTTTTCTCAAATGTTTAGTGACTTTTATCCATATCGATGGGAAATTTAATAAAGAATCTTTTATCCCTCTGGCGTATTTCAATAGCTAGGACGGTTTTCTTGTAAATGTCATTTAGAAACCATTAATTTCAAGCCACTGAACGATGCGAGCAGATTGCAACGCCGTAGCGAGAGAGGGAGCTTCGCGTACAGAGACAGACCTGAATTCGTTGACCCCTTACATCTGCATTACGTGAAGAAAGCGGACTGTGTTAGCTGCGATGCTGCCAGACTGCTGAAACTTCCAATTTAATTTTCTAATTAACCTTACATTTAATCACGAAACGTAATATAGGTTTTCTATTCCTTTAAGTGTATCCTATCGTCCCTTTTAATCTACAGGATTATTTCACTTCCACCGTGTATGTTTGACACGTTTCAAAATTGAGACCAGTCATTATGTTACTGATAATATTTCCGTTTGCATTTCATTTCATTTTCAAATTTTAATTCAAAATACCTACTGAAGCTGAATAATTATTTCCACTTATATAGGAAGAAGAACTTTCATTTTCTACATTTCAAACAAAATACATGTTTTATACTTAAAAAGGCACACGCCTGGATGGCTCCATCTTACTGAAACAACAGAGTCGAATGTTTTCCTATAGCTGAGGGATGGCATAATTGATGAGCAAGTTTTAGTACACATTTAATTAATTTCTTGTTTCAAATCTACTGGGTGTTCATTTCAAAGTGTGTCATGACGTCACTGTTGTGAATCAGCGATGTGAAGCGAGTTTCAGCTTTTATGTAACAGAAGTTGCCTATTAATCAAGGCGTTCAATCTGAACTTGAGAATGTGTAAGGTATAACTTGAACGTCGTAGCAACAGATGGCGTTCTGTAAAGTCTGTGTGCTACCATAACCTCTTTCGAACTGTGTTTTGCGCGGGCAAGTCGTACGCAGGGTATTTGTTATTATCGGTTGCGTACGGCAACATTCCACAAGACAAATCAAATTCTTCGTGACCATGTTGACCGTCGAAGTTAATGTTAAGTAATCGTCTTAACCCTCTTCCCATACATCGATAGTAAGAAAAAAACTCACCTCGGTACGTGTTTCCAAACAGTTCACATTCCTGCCACTACCGGCGTTACCGTATATATATCGGTAAGTAAAAAAAAGGTAAAGGTATCCCCGTAACATGCCATGAAGGCACTTGGGGGGCACGGAGGTAGAGCCCCATGCTTTCCATGACCTCGGCATTAGAATGAGGTGGTGTGGTCGGCACCACGCTCTGACCGCCTTTTACCCCCGGGAAAGACCCGGTACTCAATTTTATAGGAGGCTGAGCGAACCTCGGGGCCGTTCTGAAAGTTTGTCAACGAGAAAAAATCCTGTCACCACCTGGGATCGAACCCCGGACCTTCCAGTCTGTAGCCAAGTACTCTTCAGAATAAACGCCGTACTTTCTAGGCAACTTTTCTGGCACATAGGTAATACGCCTCTGCGGAAATGTAGGAAGATTGAATTCTCTAGGATCATCGGCTAGCCACATGACGGCAAACAGCGAGCCACGACACACTTTGAACTGAACACGCAGTATAGGCTAATACATAAATAATATATCTCGTCTTGTCAGTGAATAACTTCACGTTTTATTATTTGAATATATCACAAATATTTCTTTTTACTTGGTACATGAAACATTATGCATAACTACATACAACACACATTGACTTACAGTACAAAACTCGCAAGTAACACTGCGGTGGCTGCATGGTCTAGACCAGTGACGGCAATAGGCACGTATGAGCAAGTTGCACATAGGAGTCAGTAGTAGTCCGTCACTCGCCCGTACTCACTCTATTGATACCTGACGAGGAAAAGACTACGCTACTATTCATGTATGTACAGTAGATGAAAGGAGAGAAGCGTAAATCTTGAAACCGTTTTAACTCCGACTGGGGGGGGGGGGATGACATTCCTTTTTAGGGATGAAAAATGTATAATATGCAAAAAGCACTTGATGTATAGAAAACATAATTTAAAACAACACTATATAGATTTTCAGCCTATTAGTATTAGTATTTAGTTATTTATTCTGGTGTAGTTAAGGCCATCAGGCCTTCTCTTCCACAACACCAGGAATACAAATACAATACAATACAAATGTACTGTCCATGTTTGTTACTACATATGCTTGCGAAAAGTTCTTCTCTACAATGAAGCGATGAAGCCAAGACTGGGAGAAAACAAGGAATACAAAATTAAAAGCTGTTTTGCGGCTTGCAGCATTTAAATATATTAATCCGGATATTGCGAAAATAAATTAAGAAACAAAGAAAACCCATTCTTGCACAGAGCTTGTTACACTGTTCGAAGAGACAAGAAAAAAATGGTTCAAGTGTCCAAGGAATTAGAAGTCAGTGTGACACCTGCCAAAACCTAAACGAATGGAACAAATTTCCAGAAATTATTTTAATTAAACAAATGTGTTATTCTAAACCCTAATGCTTTAGTACATTTCGACTTAAGCAGTGTGCAAACCATATTAAATATCTATATACTGTGATCGAATAAGAATTACTGGTCTTGTTATATTCTGCAGGTAAAAAAGAAACTATACGTTCTTGTAGTCTCTTAATTTCGTTTGGCAGAAAGATTCAATTAATTTTCCTTAAGTAACATGCTTTAGGCCCGTAACACATTTGCAGACTTTTCGCCAGCGAGAAATGTGTTGCGAGAAAATTAAAAAATTGATAACATGGATTCAAATGGACGTCCACACACTGGAAGAGATTCTCGTTCGAGGCAAAAACCTCGCGCTTGTTTCTCGCTGGAATCGGTAGCTCAGCGAATTTTCTTGACACGTTTATCAAAGATGTTTGACATTTATACTCTTTATGACGATTGAATGTAGAAAAAGATATCACAGGTGGCGATGAATTGTATTGTTTTTATTTGAAAACGAGGAAAGATGGCTGATAATTGCAGTCAGAAACTTATCGAACTTGTACGATGTCACCGATAGGCCTATTTATATAATACACGGGATGAAAACTATAAAAACACGAAACTTAAAGAAGAAATCTGGAGACAAATATCAGATTATCTGAAAATAAATAGGGCTATATTTTATTTTTATGAGATTTAATAGTATTAATTAAATATTTTAAATAATGTATCTATATGTCTTAACAGTTTACATAATTTTAATCAGAACATAGCAAAGAATCCTCTGTCATATCATGAATGGGAAAAAACTGTGGTCCATTCAACCTGAAATAACGCCTAAACGTATCATCATTCAAATCGAAACCAGTGTCCAAAACTCGCCCTTATTTTCGTAAGATACAATGTGATTTTCAGATATTTCTGGCTTTAATTTTAGGCCTACTTTATCTTTTCATTAACAAAATATTTTCATGTAACTCCATTTCCTCATCATCTGAATACTCAGATTCAACATAGCGTTCGTACGTAATATACTTACAGGTTATATATTTAAGTATGACGATATACGTAAATATGTAAGCTATAATATTTCCCCCAACGAGTCATTACTATAATCAGAAAAATGCTCTCTGCATGAAGGCAGTGCACAGATGATCATAGCGAGGTGTGATCTGTGATAGCGAGAACTCGCCAAGTGTGTGGAGGAAGGCTCTTCGCCTCTTTCTCGCAACACATTTCTCGCTAGCGAAAACTCTTCAAGTGTGTTACGGGCCTTAGGTATTGTATATTTTTCGAAATAAAACATATGTTTCTAAGAATAAATTTCTTGCACACGTACAGACAGGTTTATTTCTATTGATATATACTGCAAATAAATCAGACGGGACACAATTTATTTATTTATTGAGATTCTTTCAATAATAAAGTTATTCCTGAACCCTGACACGTATGGCACATCGTCACAATTGTTCAAGCCTTGCTCAGTACACTCATCCCTCCATCGTCCTCGGCACGAGATACGTGAACAGTCTTTCGGGTAGCACGCTGCGCGAGAGTCTTTGCCGCTTCTAGTCTAGACCATCAGTCTGTCACGCAGGATGTCAGGGGTTGGATTCCAGGTGAGATTTCGGATTTTTATTTGAAGCTATAGTGACATTTTTTGCAGACAAGGTCGCTGTTAAATTTTCACGGGATTCCCATTTCTCGGTTTATAGGCATTAGCATTATTTCCTCCGATTTCATAGCAATTCTCCGATCACTGGTTGGTGAAGTGCGCATGGGACTGGTCTATGGTAACTGCATTAAATTCGGATTAGCAGCGAACATTAGCACCTCCGACTGACTTTAATGTATGTATGTATTTATTCACAGTGCAGTGGGTATATACCCGGTGGCAGTAGTAGCTAATTACACTCAATAATGACAATATTAAACTTATTAATTAAAAATACAATTAATAATACTACTAATAATTAATACTAACAATAATTAATAATAACAACAACAACAACAACAACAACAACAGGGAATATACTAAATTAAATGAAACGATCACTTAAAATAACATTTGAAATAAATCTAATTTGTATCTTAAAACTAAGATCGAACTAAAACCCACGAGTATGATATGTTCATATCTGCACAAGTACCTTTCAAACTACACTCATTTCGCTGTCAACTCACTCACTGCAATTGAACTACGACACATTTCACTGATTCTATCCTGATTTCACTAACACTTCAAAAACATTTCACTGTTCAAATACTATGCACTGCCACTATAAACTATAAAGCTTCACTGACAGGAACACGTTTCACTTACACAGCACACTTCACTGACACGACATACTTCTTCACTGATACAACACACTTCACTGACACAACATAATTCTTCACTGATACAACACTTCAATAACAACATATCATTTACACCCTTTAAATACTGTGTATAATTACCGTCTATTAGTAAGGTCCTTAAGCCTATTTTTAAATACATTTTGGTTGTTGGTAAAGCATTTAGTAAGTGTGCAGGTAAAGCATTCCAGTCCCTGATAGTACGATTGAGAAAAGAAAACTTTCCAGTGTTCGTCCTCTGCTTTCTTTCCCTCAATTTATATGAGTGGTCGTTCCTTGAAGAGTAATTTAGCGGCTCCAACCTATTTTTTATTTCTCTCCAGGCAGGCTCACCTCTGTATGTTTTGAACAGTGCGCATAATCGAATTCGCGTTCTCCTGTCCGTAAGTGTGTCCCATTTTAATGGTGAATTTTTCCGACAACACTTAAGAGCCCGTTTTTTAATCTTTTCCAGTGTTTTAATATGTTCTAATCTGTAAGGATCCCAACATGCAGCACCATATTCCATTACTGGACGTGTGGGTTAGGATGTGCAAATATGTGTCATACCCTTAACAAAAAATAGACAAAAGCTTTCTTACTTAATTAAGTATTAAACTGAACACGATTTCCACTTATGAATGTAAGATTAAGTTTGACACATATTCAATGTGACCATAACTTAATTGGCTACAACTTGGTTTATAAGACAAAAATTTGCATTAAACTCTGTCACGCCCGTAACACCGATATATACACATTTATTGTTTTTTTTTTTTTTGTTTACAGTAAAGCATAGTTTGAGAAGTAAAAAGAAACTTTTAAAACATACGTATAGAAAACAAATTTTCAGCTAAGTATAATAGCTATGATTTTAAAGTTTTATTTACTATTTTTAACAGATGAACATAGACAATAGCAAAGAACGGTGGACCAGTGGAACGATGCACAGGCTGTTTCTGGGCTTCAGTCAAAACATTACTTTAAACAAATGGTGGGCATTCCTGCGGCATTACCGCAGTGACGTCAGACCTCAGCGAAGCATCAAACTTACCCCTACCTTCCCCTTCCCCCACTCCATGAAAATACTGCGCGTGTACATGGCGGATTATACTGGACTGCTGTACTTCGGAGCTTCATTAGTGATACAGTGTCTTTCGCAGAATCATATGAATCGAGAGGATATCACACTTACAAGAAAGGCGGTTCTTTCACTTTTCTCATGTTTAGGATCAGTTACAAATATTCAGGACGCGAACTTAAATATGTATATTTTTAAAATAGATCACCTGTTATACTACTTCAAAGAACACATATTCAGTGATTTTCAAAGGATGGAGAAAGATTTCAATATTTTTGCCACTCCTTTTCATGTTTAAATTGAAAATTTTGTCCCAGAATTGCAGTTAGAGGTACTGGATTTGCAGAATGATGGCTTCTTGAAAGCAGAACGTGAAAGTTTACTGGGGGCTAAAATTTTTAAAAGATGTCCAGTACTACATATCCACTGCTTAGATAGTTTGCTTCAAAAATAATGAGTACCGTCATTTCCCATAAATACGGTCCTGGAACATAACTATTGTCCACGATACAACTATTTGTACTCCATAACGTAGTACCTCGTTTATCTATATTCTTGCTGTACTGTAGTTTGAATTCAAGTCACTGCAGCTATCTACGAACGGTCTGTTACTTCTACAATGATCTTTGAATGGTTGTATCGTGGACCATAGTTGTGTTCCAGGACCATAGTTATGGGACATGACGGTATGTATTCATCAACCTACCAGTGCGAACGGCTGTTTTCTAAAATGAAATTTATAAAGTCCAGTCACAGATCCCGCTTAAGCGATGCTCATCTCCTTGTGCAACTGAAAATAGTATGCACAGATATAAATCCCAATTTCGAAGAAATTGCTTTGAAAAATGATTAATTAAATATCACGTGAATAGTCTATTCTAATTACATATGGAGTGTAGTGGCGCAACTGTCTGTAAATCCGTCACTGCACTGTAGAGTGCAACCCCTCCCAGAGTATGTAGTTACCATTTAAATCCTGTCTTGTGGGTTGCGTTCATTTTGCCCACCACTGCTTTAAACCATCAAATAATAAATTCAGTCTCTTAATAGGCCGCACTTCTTGGAGAAATGCAGCCTGTCAAAGACAAAAGTGTCACACAACGCCACTTATTCAGAAACAATCAAGTGAGGATATTGATGAAGAAACCATCCCTTCAGTTTCTAAAGATGATTGAACCCTGGACAATGCGTACTAGTAGAATACGAAGGGAAAAAGAACAAGAACAAGTACAAGTACGTAGGGATATGCCAAATAGATCATGATGGTGAAGAAAATGAGATGACATTTTTGAAACTTAATGATATGAACAATAAAATACTATTTGGAATGAATGAAAATAACACATGCTTTGTCTTTATGAAGGAAATTTTGAAATATCTTCCAGAACCATCGATGAAGTTAGTTGGTAACAGAGTGCATTATGAATTTCAGAAGGATGTTGAAGTCTTTGAGTCGTAACATAATAATTTAGTTGAATTCAAATTCAAATGTTTATGAAGTTGTTTCCTTGAGGTTTTTACAATTGTATGCTAATGTACTTACTCAATATGTTCTCATAGGCCTTGTGAATTTAAAGTTCCCTGCATATTGTTTACCAGATAGCATTAAAGTAAACGAAGAAGTGTTTAGATTGATTATTATTGTAAAGTTATATGTTTTAATTATTATTGCATTTGTTTCTTATAATAAGTTAGCATAGCCTATGAGTTTAATGTAAGTAAATATGTTTAAAAAGATGCTCCTAAACCTTGAGTTTGTATGCTGTCACACCCGTAACGACAAAAAACAATTTATTGTGAAAGAAAGGAACGTCTTCATTAAAATATACACCCAGCAAACACATAAAAATTTCTTCCACTCAGCATCCACCATTTTCGTCGACCTGGTTGGCGAGTTGGTATAGCGCTGGCCTTCTATGCCCAAGGTTGCTGGTTCGATCCCGGGCCAGGTCGATGGCATTTAAGTGTGCTTAAATGTGACAGACTCATGTAAGTAGATTTACTGGCATGTAAAAGAACTCCTGCGGGACAAAATTCCGACACATCCGGCGACGCTGATATAACCTCTGCAGTTGCGGGCGTCGTTAAATAAAACATAACATTTTCCACCATTTTATTTTGCGGAATTTCTTTAAGACTTCGCAGAGAATTTAACATAAACAGCTAATTGTGTATTGGTATGTACAAAATTTGTCACACCCATAACATACTGTATTTTCAAAGGTCTGTAAAATATGGTATATTTATATTTTTGTCAGAATAAAATTACAACAAGCTAGTTCATGGTCAGCAGTGTTTATACATAATTATGTACTTTAATAAAAATTGTTATATTTTAGCATGTATAAACATTGTTATTGCATTGAAAATGCTGTTCAAATGTCACACCGCATGCATGGAATGGTTCAGAAGCATAAACATATCTGAACTTTCTAACTGATTAGTTCTACACAGGCTTGGAGACTTTGGACCCGGTACAATAAGTTTACTATGCATGCACTATAGGTTGTTGACTCGCTGCTGGTAGATAGAGATGTGTTGAGGTAACAACGTTGCTATTTAGAGTAGAGTACGGTAGTATGGGGAAACACTAATATGTACATTCTGAAAGTATATATACATTACACAGTGATAATCTCAAAAGAATGTGGAAAGCATTTATTCTCCTGTCTTTTATAAGCATTTTTGTTTAATTATACACAGTGTTAATGGTGGAAATAAGCATGTAGCAATTTTAATTTTTTTAATTTATCCTATTGGTCGTCCTTAGGAAGTGCAGTTACAGTACCGAATTGCAATGTACCTACTACAAGATACATCTCAGTGTCTTAAACGTAAACCTTTTTCGGTTATCTGCCAAAGTTTGTACTGTAGAAAGCTGCGCTCTACGTGGCATGACGTGATAGGAGCAAAACGAAAAAAACCTAACATCATTGCAGTCTCTAAGAGACAGTCCTTCATTCTTGGGTGACTCTATGTCCACTAATTTGCTGTTTATGTTACACAATGTTCCATATCCGTTATTTTTACATAAAATTGATTTCCACTTCTGTTTTACACGTTCAGTACTTGATGTCTCATTAATTCTCTGCATCATTTTCTAAATTAATTTGAGGGCTTCCGGCATCTCTTGCTCTGACTTTTCTAACCGTGTAATAGTTTCAGACACAGTTTGTATGAAAACCAAATTATTCGTCAGAACCTTCAAATCCAGAGCGTTTTCCTTTGCGTATTTGTTGGCATTCATTCTACAGTACCCCCACCCACTGTACGCTTTACCACTATATTCAGTACGCCGTTATGCGGATTTCCCACTGAACTGCTCTATTGGGTCCGAAGTCTCGAAGCCTGGTTCTACACATATTAACACTTGTAAGATTAGGACCAAACAGTCGACCTGGTTGGCAAGTTGGTATATCGCTGGCCTTCTATGCCCAAGGTTGAAGGTTCGATCCCGGGCCAGGTCGATGGCATTTAAGTGTGCTTAAATGCGACAGGCTCATGTCAGTAGATTTACTGGCATGTAAAAGAACTCCTGCGGGACAAAATTCCGGCACATCCGGCGACGCTGATATAACCTCTGCAGTTGCGAGCGTCGTTAAATAAAAAAAACATAACAGGACCAAACAGCGCACGAGTTTTCACAAACCGACAGAGTCAAATTGAAATAATTAAGACGGGCAATGCACCCTGGAAGAAGAGCAAATAACTTTTGTTGTGGGATCATTAAATCTAATGAGCTTTGAAGTCTCTATAAAAATCGAAATTGAAAAAAAAAAACAAATGATACAAAATAGAGTCTGACACAGCACTTGTGAATAAATCTGACAAATGGGTACCGCGCGCTGACAAGCTGACAAACCTTAGAAAACGCCAGGGGCGGCTCGTCCAAAAGAGCTGCGGAGCAGCAGCACTCCCTGCTTTGACAAGAAAATAAAAATAATATTTATTTTAATTTGTAGAAGAATTGTTATAGCTTTTATTGGTAAATTGCTTTATATTTCATCTACCGCGAATATGTACTATTATCTTATGCATTATCTTTTTGCGCGTCGACTGTACTGGAATTGACACTGCATTCAAAGACGTCTTGGGATCTGCAGGTGGGACAGCTCATAGTGAGTGAGTCTTGCACGGTCAGGGGGTAGAGAGGTGAAGGGAAGCAGAGGGAAACTGCCGCTGTTTAAAACCCATATTTCGCTGCCGTGGCTTGCAGAGCCAGGCTACAAGGAAAGATCTTTCCTCCCCTCCCACACAGCTATTGTAATACTACATCAAGTGGATTCTGTATTCCCTTGAAACTAAATGGCAATTTTTTTATTTTCTCTTCAAACTTGTTGTTGTAGACTCTTATCGAGTGAATATAACGAAATTAATATTCTCTTTTGCCTTATTATTACGTATATATCTAGTTCCAGCAGAACCTAATATTTGCCTTAACTCAAAATGATTGCGCTAGTAGAATCCTTTTGATGTAGCACGTAAAATACGAAAGAGACTTCTTTTACAGTTTTAGAAAATTGTTGACCATCATTATATCCGAGTGTAGCTTTGGAGTGACATCTTAGTACCGTGCAAATGTGTAACCATGAGTGTGTGTGAATTACAGAATAATAATTTTATTTTTCTCAACTTTAACTTGCGGAAAAGATTAATATGAAATTAAAGGGTCGTCCCGTATCCGATTTAAATCTTACTCAAGCTTCGTCCAGCCGAAATAGTGCATATGTAAAGGAAGTTTAACAATGAAATTTACGCTAAGCATTTGTGGTTATGTGGATGTGAATAAAAAAATTGCTGTATTTTGTTTTCCTTGCCTCCTCTTCGGTGGTGATATTGCATGGACTAGGGGTGGTGTGAAATATATAGGATATTTGTCCCTACAAATAAAAAAGCACGAATCTTCGCAGTCTCAGCGGAAAGATGAGGTTTCATTGGCTATGTTAGGCAGAACTAATATTGCTGCGCAATTAAGTGAAGCCTACGGAACAAACATCTCAAACATAACTAAGAAGTGAGAAAAAATCGTGAAATTATTTTAAAAATTATTAACTGTATAAAATTTTGCGGCCAATATGAACTTCCTGTTAGGGGACATTAAAAAAACGATTCGAAGAACCCTGGTGTATTTCGTGGGTTGCTACAGTTCGTGAGTAATCTAAACGAGCCTCTCAAAAATCATTTGGAACATGCCACTGTGTTTAAAGGTAATTCTAAAACAATTCAGAATGAACTGGTAGATTTCGTGTTGAGTTTCTGACGATCTGAAATTCAGACTGAAATCAATGGTTAGCGATCATGGCAAATTATGCCACATACGTCTCCCAACTAACTCAGGAAGTTTTGGTTTTTCGATATGTACTGCATTTATATTTGCCCTATACTTATTAGTAATGATATCAAGATGTGAAATTTGTATGTACCAAAATCTACTGCAGCTCCCCCGATCCACAAGTTCAGGAGCCGCGACTGGAAAACGCTGTTGTCAGCTTTAAAGGCCGCCACTTGTGCAGCCCTGAATATGATAGTGGAAAATAGTAACATAAACAGGAAGAGATGCAGGTGACAAAGGAGCGAGGAGACGAAAAATAGGAAGAGAGAAACAATAACATTATAATTTAGAATTTTTACTGAGGATTGCGTGTTTGGAGTTGTTCCTTGAAGACCACAAGCTCAGCTTCTTCGGCGCGATGATAAGTTCCATCTAATGTGTTGCCGATACTGGAGCAGCGTTTCGTTCCGTCTCGAAACGTGAGACGTGAAACGCGTATTATAGGGCACATAACTGGTTATGTGAAAGAGCAGAGGTCATGAGATGTAGGCCCTTGTTGCTGTGAGCCGTCGCACCGGTTCTGAACGCCTGCCTTCTGGGTGCGACCTTCGCATATTCAAGTGAATGGGAAGGTTAGAGCAGGCCCCTTCCCGTCCGTCCAGTCAGTAGGAAGAGTTTCCAACTAACATTTTACATTTTCATTTTCGTGATTCCATTTTCAGGCATTTTCCCGCAGTGGGTGGCATGTAGTTGAAAATGATTGCTTTTGTGGGACGTGAACAGGAGACTTTGCAAAACTGCCGATATTCAGATTTTTCTCCCCGTAAAAATGTTGGCGTCCGCTTCTACAATCTGCCGGGATTGACAAAAGTATATATGCAGTTGTTAATATTCCTATTTCATGATTTTATGCAACGGTAAGGAAGAAAGAGAAGGCGATGGAATCATTCCAAAAATCACTTGGTCAGGCGAAGCATGTTTTAAACTTTCAGGCGCTGTTAATATGCACAATAATTGCATCTACAACTCAAGAGAAAACCCCTAACTAAAAATGAAACAACCTAGGGTTACATTTAGGGTAGGCCTTTCATTTAAAAGGGCTATTGTACCTATCTTCTTTCCAAACAACTGTTAACAAAGACATGCATATTAACATATAAAGGTGCACAGTTATACCACAGTCTACTATATACAGTCACGAAGCTTGAGTTTTGAGGGTGCTAGAAACAATAGACTGTGACGGTACTATTTTGCATTGCCTGTAATGAGGCGATATTAGCGATCCTAGTGGTGAGCAACTATCTAATGTTTGCATATTTACTACGTATTGAGCTTCGCGACTGTATATACTAGACTGTGGTTATACCACAAATAGCATAGTAATGAAGATTTTTCAGCAAAATAGGTCACCTCCCCACTATACTGTGATGGACGTGATGGTACGGAATTTTCTTAATCATTAATTAGGCCTATCCCATAGGTGGATAGGTCGACAAGGGCCAGTTGAATGGCCATCACGATTACCAGACATCACCCCAGTGGACTTCTTATTTTGAGGTGTTATGGGGAATAAAGTATTCTCAAAGAAACCATTCACTGTTGAGGACATGATTCAATTCGTAACATAAGCGTGTCAAAAAGTTGTAGATACTAAATAACTCTGTGCCAAGGTATGCTTGAATGTAGACACAAGAGTACAAGAATGTGTAAATGCTGAAGGATTCCAATTTGAACGTAATTGTTGTGTTATTGATTGTTCTATGTCTCATCAACTCTCATTCTTTGCTACAATGACAATACATAACTGTATACATACTTTTCTTCATCCCAGTATAAGGATTAGCGTTGGTAACTGCTGCACCATTATTATAGGCTATCTATGGGATATCGACGCCACAACATTTCTAGGGTTAAGTACGCTTCCATGGAACAGTGAACCATAGGGACTTCCAGGAACTGATACTGCGTCTAGAATTATTTATTTATTTATTATTTTGCTAATAACTGTAGCATAAAATATAAAATATACAGAGCAACTTTAGCTCGCCCCTGAAAGAGTAGAACTCGTGCTCAGGGGCGGATTCCTGAATTGAAATTAATAATTATACAATACAATTATAATCAATAATTATACAATAAAATTTTCAATTATAGTATATACATTTAAATTTACAATTTTTCAATTTTTATAAAATCCATACATAACTTTTTAAATTTAATACTAGAACTATTCGAATTGACAAGATTAGGATATTTAAATATAAATTTGTTATATATTCTTGGGCCTAAATTACTACTATGATTAAATACTGTAACAGTGTTGCATTTTGGTTCAAACAATCTTAAAGAATTCATACCTTTTGTTTCATAACTATGAGAATACAATTAAAAATTATTTCGATTTTTATGTATGAATTTTATTAATACAATATAATAAATTTGTCTTACGTTAAGTACATTAAAGTCTAGAAACAAATTTTGAGATGGAAAATCAATAGGTTTATGAAGACATATTTTAATTATTTTCTTCTGTAATAAATAAAGTGGATTAAAATTGGATTTAAATGAGCTACCCCATCCTATAATTCCATACATAATTACCGATTGAAATAAAGTTAAATATATTGTACGTAATAAACTTATTGACAAGTAATTCCTCAATAAAAAAAATAATATATTATTTTACGTAATTTATTACAAAGGTAATTACTGTGTTGGTTCCATTTTAAATGGTTATCGAAAATTATGCCTAAACACTTAACTTCAGAGGACTCTTTAATAATCGGACATTCACACTGTATAAGACAACAATCAGAATTATGTAATTTAATACTTAATATAGATGTAGGAGGTTTGTTACATTTTTCAGATAATGAGAATGGAATAATTATGTTTTTTTTTCGTTGATGGAAAGATAATTTATGTCAAACCATTTTTTTTATTAATTTAAGTCCATTATTTGAATTATTATATACATCATACCAGGTTTTTCCACCAAAAAGTAAAACTGTGTCATCTGCATAAGAATTGAAGTTCACGTTTTGAAATTAGGCTTCGAAGTACTACAAGGTCACTCATAAGATCGGGAAAATTTGAAACGTGTAGTGACAGCCATGGGAGGTAGGTAGAACTGAATTGAATATAAAACCCTATTAACGACATCTTGCCATTGTGTTATTATGGTGCAGTGGAGTGGCGTGCTGTCACGGCATAGGCCTATTACAAGAACAATGACAGTACGGAGGCCGCGCGTACAGAATTTTAATTTAGGACGGCATGGTCATGTTCCTACGGCACGTGCAATTAACACACGGATACTGGTTCGGCTCTCAGAAAGAAATCTGTAGGAAGACCACGAACCTTTGGTACACCAGACAATATGAAGCTATAACAAGCCCACAAGTGTAATGTAGGGAATGGGTAAGGATGATGGTGAGGAAGGGAGAAGGGGAAACCCGCTGCCGGCACGTAGCCTACTCCTATCGAATACAGTAGAACCCCGATTATCCGACACCCTATTAACCGATTGACGGGTTATCCGACTGTCTTTCGCTCACTTTTTTTTTCTACTAAAACATATGGAGTACTACTGTACGTTATATTAGTACGTATTTTTTTCTAGAGAGTGTCATTACAAGCCTTTACACTTCCAGTTTGGTCTACTGTTCGAGTTGTCGTACTGTACAACTTAAAAAAAAAAATGTTTTCCATGAGTGTCAAAAGAAAAGTATAATTGAGTGATTTGGGGAAAGAGAAAGTGTGGCTCATCTCGCATCAGAATACGAGACTGATATTACAACTGTGCGCGATTTAATAAAGAACAAAGTCCACACCTGTGGAGTAACGGTCAGCGCGTCTGGCCGTGAAACCAGGTGGCCCGGGTTCGAATCCCGGTCGGGGCAAGTTACCTGGTTGAGGTTTTTTCCGGGGTTTTCCCTCATCCCAATACGAGCAAATGCTGGGTAACTTTCGGTGCTGGACCCCGGACTCATTTCACCGGCACTATCACCTTCATATCATTCAGACGCTAAATAACCTAGATGTTGATACAGCGTCGTAAAATAACCCAAGAAAATAAAATAAAGAACAAGGATAAAGTGTGTATTGTATGTAAATCTACAGCCATTACAAGGAGTTTCCTTGCCCCTTAAAAACAAGTCCTTGACAACCGAACTTAAATTAATGAACTTCTGATCCACTACCTAGCGTGTTAAACACAAGACTACGGAGGAAATTACGAAATTTCAAGTATTATTCACTTCATTTACGAAAACATTTTATGGTGCGGATTATCCGATTTTTTCGATTAATCGTTCAGCCCAACCCCTTCATTACCACGGATAATAGAGGTTCTACTGTAGTACCAAGAGGGCCGCCAGGTTTAACGTTCCCATCCGACATATGCCTTCTCTTCATATGCAATGCGGAGAGATTTGGGATTTAAGCCAGGCATATTGGTGCACAATCTAGTGATTAGAATTTGTGCACAGCCATTTCTCTTACTCCCGAGACAGAAATTTACATGAAAATTTCTGACCCCGCCGGGAACTGAATCGGAGGCAGATGCGCTACCAGAGAGCTAACTCGGCGGACACTAACCTAGAAGTTCGTAAATGCTTCGAGTGTTGGTGAGCATTGTGTGTGGCGCTTCCATCAAGCAGTGTCGCATCAGCCGGTGCTGGTCTGAACGGGTCTCAACGGAGGTGGACCGGACTCTGTTTTCGGGCCAAATGAATGTCGTAGGGAATTTTATGGAGGAACAAATAAAATGCGTCTCTTTTAAAATATATTACACTGAGCGAACGCTTATCTGAACAATTTTCAAGACAGAATTATGGAGGCTGACATTTAGTTGACCTTCTACCTCGTCAGTGACCTCTGAACTTGACTTGCAAGTTCCATACTGGACCGTGCTCTCGTTGAATTAGTAGTCATGAATTTGAATGTGACGGTGTCAAGGCTGCGGTGTGTAGGAACAACGCTTCGTTATGTATAGAGAGGTTTAAGCGCATTTAATTCGCCGAACAGTATGACGTAGGCGTTAGAAATATTAAATGTTAAGATATCTTAACACCCCAAGATATATGCCACCGACTCTGCTCTTGTAGACGCAGTTAATAAAATTTACAAAGCACTTGAAACAACACGCGAAATGCCCAGGCCACTCTGTTTGAGTCTGTCATCTACCTCCCAAGTCGAAGTTGTGTTGTGCCTTCTGAAGAATCGTGGACGTATTTTCTCAGAATACGAGCTGGTTTCATTTCTTTTTGTAAGCTTAAATATATAAGCATAATATTGCAATAAAATCGCTGTTTCGGAAAATTCATTTTTGGTGCACTCCCACTCCTACGTGACATGTAGGCGTATACCTTTCGTGAACGGACAACTTTTACGTTTGCATAGAATCGTAAATAAATAGACCTGCAGAAATATCTCGATCTACGGTGAGAATCTTTTACTTTCAATAGCAGAAGAAAATACATGTGTGAGTTTACTTCACATGCTTTTGTGGACTTCTGTGCAAATCAGGATAGAATCAGTGAAATGTGTCGTAGTTCCAGTGCAGTGAGTGAGTTGACAGCGAAATGAGTGTAATTTGAAAGGTACTTGTGCAGATATGAACATATCATACTCGTGGGTTTTAGTTCGATCTTAGTTTTAAGATACAAATTAGATTTATTTCCAATGTTATGTTAAGTGATCGTTTCATTTAATTTAGTATATTCCCTGTTGTTGTTGTTGTTGTTGTTATTATTATTACTAATTATTGTTAGTATTAATTATTAGTATTATTATTAATTGTATTTTAATTAATAAGTTTATTATTGTCATTATTGAGTGTAATTATTTACCACTGCCACTGGGTATATATCCACTGCAGTGTGAATAAATACCTACATACATACAAAATTTCACTTGAAATTGGAGAAAAACTGCTTTCATTAGAGCATTTTGAATGTTGCAAAATGTTGAAAAATGGAAAATCGAGAAAACGAGTATCAAAGTACAGGATGTATACGACATATACTACTATCGATATCCTTTCCAATACAGGTCTATCACATACAATTTTCTTCTACATAAGAGGGCGAAATATGTACTAAATGAAAAGTAAAATTAGTTAGAATGAAGAACAAAGTCTGTCAGAATGACAGTTTAAAGGGCTGCAGCTCCACGCACGCGCAGGTCCCTTTAAATTCGTCCTGAGGGGCTTTAAATTTTCATACGCTCGAAATAGGCTCAGATTTGGAAAACTGAAACATTATTTTATTTTTTAGAGTTAAAAATAAAATTTCCAATTTTTAACGTTTTCTTAAGTTATTTCCAAAAATCCATAGCCTTAATAACCTTAACAGCGATACCGCGGGGGTTGTCGACGGAACTTCATGTCATCTCTGTCACGGAAGGGTTATCACTATCACAGCGTCAGAATAGCTACGGAAGCTGATCACAAATTAAGAGTGAGGTTACGTGGACAGGAACGTTCCGTTTAATGTGCGCAATGCTTTATCACTCCTCGAACCTGTTTTCAAGAGCTGGAGGGAAATAAATTACGTGATAAAGAGAACAAATTTTTTATCTCAAGGCGAGATGCAGATCATTTTTCGTCAAATAATTCGCCTCCACTTTCAAGGAGAACCAACCAACGCTCTGATAAAGTTAATAACACGTTACATCTGCGGGCTGCACCGCTCACGTGTAATTAAGTGTCTCGCAGTCCCCGACCGGCACTTTCATAAATACACTCGGCAACAAAATTTCTGAAACCTCCGCATCTTACTATGCGGGGTTTGTGCTCTCAAAACAAATGCCCGCGCACACATTACGGAGCTGAGTGCCTTTGGGGTGTAGGTTATCCAGCTGATGCGTCCCCATCAGTTTTTTATATGACTGTGACGGACGGAAAGCTTGTTGTGTAGGTTTTGTCTGAGAACTTCAGTTTTCCTTGACATTTTGGTTTCACAATAGCGTAATAATTACTAGAGGCCCGGATATTGATTACTTTAAGCTAAAAGTATTATCTACAAAGTGGCTAAAATCGTTCAGAATTACCTTTAAACTAAAAAAGAAAAAAAAAAATATATACTTAAAATTTAAAAAGTATCATTTATTAACTCTTGAGCAAAAGAGAAAAAATATATAGGCCTAATTTCTTTCAAATCTATTGACCTTACATATTATTCTATAAACCTGAATTGCATATTGCAATATAAAATTGTATCATTGAACAATGCAGAAGTGCAATGAGGGACACAATAGTTCAGCGACACGAGTATTTTCTAACGGTCTTACTAATAAAAACTCTATATACAGACGTTTAACTGCTCTATACTTATACAGGGACATCATTTTATTTTACTTCAATTTTTATTGTACCTGAGTTTTTTAATGTACTTCACTCCCACCCCTTCTACTAATGAAGTTCAACCGTCTTCCACACAGATCCAAGACCGCATAGACAGTCATAGTAGCCTTACGGTCATAATAAACAGTACGTTCCAAAAATATGTTCGCCTTTTCCAGTGACGAAAGAGCTTTAAATACTGAATCATTTTCGCACAGGTAGTCTACTGTCGTCCATTTGCCTACGTCGTATCCCGGTTTCCCCCACCAGCTTTTATTCGCCAGCTAGTAGTTGGGCTGTCTTAGCTCTTTTCTGAGAACATTAATTTCTGTTAGGAATTGGACGTCTACGTAATATTATACAACTGTTTAAAATAACTTAAATGAAAGGGCCTCGTTAAGTAATTAACTGTCACGTGATTTCCTTCCTTTCTACGACCCTATGACAAAACCACTTGGACGGATAGTAATAGTATATCTGAGTAATTTTATCTTTTCGGATCGGGCAGAAGTGAAGATTGAATTTACATTACGTAAGGTACTCTTTTATAGAGTAGGTACAGAATTATTTCAACATGAGTTAATAGTATGAAGAACGAAACTGGTAATTGGAATTAGGTACAATAGTCTATAGTGCGATAATATGCACATTAGAACTGAAGCCTGTATAGAAATGAACGGCCACCATTTTAAAAAATGTGTTTAAATATCCATATTATGATTATTTTTCAATTTAACTTCATTCTCTATATTGTACGCTAATGTATGGTAGACAGTATAATATACACTGCATAATGAATACGTCCACATGGACTGCTCAGTTCGTGAGTAAAAACACTCATTGTTAATACTGTACTGTATTTTGATTAAACAAAAACTTAATGAAAATGATCAAACTCAAAAACGCAATATTTCCTAGTTTACGTAAATGGACGAACTACTTTTCATCCCTCCTATACCTAGTAATGTGATTTGTTTGTATATTACGCCAGTATCATCGAACTCCAGCCGTGGAAGGGGATAGCAGACGGCGTTGATCCAGAGGTATAAGCAAGTTAATATTAAAAATGTTAGTAAAAATAAAGTGATATCCCTGTACAATGAGTAGCTCGTTTATACGTCGTGTGTAAATTCCTTACTAATAATTACTACATACGTCGTGCATAACAGTATAACAGTTACGTCATAGTTTCGTCATTACTTCGTTACGAAAGGTAATAGAATATCTGAGCTTCTCTATTGCATCCGGTAGAGCGCTGTAGTGTGGCACGTTAAGTATCGACAGTACAACTGGCTCTAATCGATTACCACTATATTTTGATCCAAGAGTACAAGCTACAGCAATATTATTCTAATTATTTTGTGCTCTTTGGTTTATTCTTCTGTGGTTACAAGGCAACTATCATCATAAAATGACTGTCGATACGAACAGCTGTTAGAGGGCGGCCATTTTTTCTCTATATACAAGCTTAAACAAGGGGTTTCGTGTATGTAACTATTGCAAAGCAATTCCCATTGTATAGTTACAGCCTGTTTATACATCCATCGCTTATGCATGGTTTATTAGTAAAGTTGTGTGTCTCAACTCTGCATAAGTCTCGTATAAAAACTATACACAGTTTATTAGTAAGACTGTAAGTCAAAGAATGCCACTGCGCATGCACCGACCCAAAAGCTTTGGTTCATACGGTCACGAGATATTCGCTTCGTTTTTCTGTTCAAATATTACATATTTATCCTGAGGAGAAATTGAACTTGTAGCCCCTTATGAACCGCGTTACAGATCTTAAAATATTTTCGCCCGCTTAATAATTATATGTACAATTGTACATTACTTTAAACACCTCAGTCGTCTACTGTCCGCGAAACTTATCTGGGCAGCTAAAAGAGACAGGCGTGAGGAGTAGAGGGGTCGCTTCTAGCGGTGGCAAAGTAGGAGAGAGGAGGATGTTTAATGTTATGTTTTATTTAACGACGCTCGCAACTGCATATAAGTCTATGTAATTAAAATATTTTGGTGTATATTTAGGCTTATCTTTAAACAATGTAAATTTTAGATTTAAGTTTTATAAATAAACAATAGTGGGACATGTATGCCGTTATTAAAATATGATATTTGTAAGAAAAAAAAAAAAAAAATTGAACTTTACTGTTATTTCTACATTAAAATTCTTTGAGTAAAATAAATTAGTGTTTTCTTATATTCCATAAATGAAATAACTTGTATATTCTGATTAAGAACAAGATCTAGTCATAAGTCTGAGACGGGAGGTTACAAGCAGATAGCCAGCTACAGCCCAGTTACTTTATGGTGACAGCTCGTCGACGCGAGAGAGGAGAAGGTTCGACTGTGGGAGGGAGACCGACTCGAGACGGAGCGAATGGAGGGAGGGAAATACAGTCATATTAGAAAATGAAGTCTCACGTTGCAGCGTCTGCATAATTTTGAGCTCCTGTCATTGTGTTCACTTCATACTCCGGAACAATAGTCACTAATAAACACTAAAGAAGTAAACTAACATGGAAATACAATGAGCAGGAGTTCGGAACAATAATAAACACTAAAGAAGTAAACTAATGTGGAAATACAATGAGCAGCAGTTTGGAACAATAATCACTAATAAACACTAAAGTAGTAAACTAATGGAGATACAATTAGCAGGAGTTCGGAACAATAATAAACAATAAAGAAGTAAACCAATGTGGAAATACAATGAGCAGCAGTTCGGAACAATAATCACTAATAAACACTAAAGTAGTAAACTAATGGAGATACAATTAGCAGGAGTTCGGAACAATAATAAACACTAAAGAAGTAAACCAATGTGGAAATACAATGAGCAGCAGTTCGGAACAATAATCACTAATGAACACTAATGTGGAAATACACTGAGCAGCAATCGAATCACTATATTTAACAGTTAGTCACTAATTAACAATGAAATATACTCATGCGGAAATATCGGTAATGTTCATCAGTGCTTCACTGTTACCTTTCCCACCACCACCACCACCACCACCATCATCATCATCATCATCATCATCATCATCATCATCATCATCATCCATCTAAAAGATGGAGCGGCCTTCTCTGTACTTCATTTTCCTCAAATACTGCAAACGTTTGGCCCTAATGCTGTGATGCTCGACCAGAATTTGGCGATTATTTTTTTTTCAATGAAATCCTAAATTCAAAATAACTTTCCTCAAAATCGAGATACCTCCCTGAAAATCGACAGTCTTTCAATTTCAATAATATATAATTTTTTTTAAGTGTGGGCCGCTATTTCTGTGAAATATAGAACTCTTGCTGTGTTTCGTCTTATGACAGCTTCATTAAAGTTGTCCACAGTTGATTTTGGCGCCGATTATCAATGTCTTTAGTCTCCCTTATTATTTGGCTAACACAGCTCTCAGACACAGCGGTAAACTCTGCTACAAGTTTTCCAACATTTGTTACGTTTTTTCTTCCGGCGCTATCTTCATAAAGCGCTACACGTTGCTCACGACTTCTCGCGACTGCGAATGCAATACCCGACCTTTCAGTTTGCTTCTAATAGGCAGCATTTTCACAAACAGAAAATAGCAGTGAATCTAGACAATAAATACTACATACTAAACAATACAAAACAGAAGCGCTACAACTATTTAAGTAACTAAATGAAATGTACGTAACAAACACACTAAATTGCAATATACAAGACAGTGGTGGTGTAGTACGTCCTTAGCGCGACTGTACGCCCATACTAACGCTCCCGAGATGTGACCGCTAGTGCAGCCAGGGGAAGACTAAAAGGAACACCCCTTCGAACAAACAGTGAACTCGCCCAAACCACTGCGTCGCCAGGCCAGAGCTGTCACCATAAAGTAACTGGCCTGTACACCAAAGAGTTTGTAATATATAACTAGAGACACCAACGGCGCTAGTTTCGCGTACAAAATTGAACCGCTGTTCGGCCGCCATTAAAGGGAGTTGATGCTTCGGCGGGAGTCCGAGCATTTCATGCTTATTGAGGAGTACGAATAAATATAAGTACACTTGAAGGGAAATAATAAGAAAATGGTGAAATACTGCGGCGCAAATAATTGTTCGAACATAGTTACTATTGTAGGATGCTCAGGAGAGCATGCATATTTGGAAGAATGTTCCAAATGCAGTTCCTCTTTTGAATGTGTTTACAGAATGTCGGAATATTTCTTGGATAAAGTTTTTCCAGAAACACATTAATCAGGTTTATAAGGTTGGTTTTAACAATGTATGTAACGGTTAGGTGCCATCATATTACAGTGGATTATAATAGCAGAGTGCATAAGAAAATCCTCAGACTATATCTGTCTGAAACAGTTTTGTTTCACAATAAATTAATTAATCATGTAATTTTTGTATTGTACAGTATGTATTTCTAGTTTTTGGTGCTATTAAATGCAAAGAAATTGGTGAAAATATAGCTGATGGCCTAGCTAGGCCTATTATTACCACTACTACTAGGTCTACTATAACCACTACTACTAGGTCTATTATTACCACTACTACTAACTAGGTCTCACTACTACTAGGCCTACTAATACCACCAAAACTAGGCCTACTATTACCACTACTACTAGGTCTATCATTACCACTAATAATAGGCCTAGTATTACTACTACTACTAGGCCTATTATTACCACAAAACTAGGCCTATTACTACCACTAATACTAGGCCTACTATTACCACTACTACTAGGCCTACTATTACCACTACTACTAGGTCTATTATTACCACTACTACTAACTAGGTCTCACTACTACTAGGCCTACTAATACCACCAAAACTAGGCGTACTATTACCACTACTACTAGGCCTATTATTACCACTAATACTAGGCCTATTATTACCACTACAACTAGGCCTACTATTACCACTACTACTAGGTCTACTAATACTACCAAACCTAGGCCTACTATTACCATTACTACTAGGCCTATTACCACTACTACTTACTAGGACTATTATTACCACTACTACTAGGCCTACTATTACCAGTTACCACTACTACTAGGCCTAGTGTTACCAGTACTCCTAGGCCTACTATTACCGCTACTAATTGTATTAAAAAGTCTGTACTGAACTCTAACTTGGTATAGTCATCAACTGTCAATTACACAATAAATAGATTGTTTTATGATAAAATTTATTCTCGTTATATTTTTAATCAGTTTCCAGAATTTTTATGATCTCATATTTCACCACTAAATATTTTCTAAGCAACATATAGGCTACCTTCCTCTTCCTTCGCATGAAAGGACTGAAATATAGATCTTTATAAATATTACAGTGAATATCCATTATTATGTCCTTAAAACAATACTAGTAATACTGAAAATTACTGTTGACATTGCCATTATTCACTATTTCACATGCTTATCCCGAGTGTATATGGGTGATCTAATTTATTTTTTAGAATATCGCCAAAGATGAATCATTATAACACTTTAATAAATATAGCGCTCCTCTGCCATTCATGTTTATTTCATCACGACTCATCCTTTGTAAAAGATGTTTAAAACAGTGTCTATCATCAGGCTACATCAATGTATTGTGGTACTGTTTTCGATTTTCGCGCCGCAAACACTCCCTTTAATGGGGGATGCTAGCCGATTCAATTTGTGATATTTTTCTTGCCTGCCACTCACGTGTATGTGTCTCTAGTAAGTATTACAAACTCTTTGCTGTACACTTCTACAGAATCAGGGAGCCTGGCTAATCGTGCTTACCTCAAGGTTTCTTACGATACACGTACACTTACCCTAAGCAATAAGACGATGAAGGACTAGGAATTTATGTTCTGCAGTAAAATTCTCTGGAGTTTAGTAAAGTCACATACATTGGTTTTCCAAAACTATGAATATAATCTGATTTCCTCGTATTGCATGCTACACTCCGCAGCGTCACATGGAACTGGTTCAGAGGTTTGCTTGGTCGTCATGACGCCTTCCGACCAGTATCCAGAACTGTAACGACAACATTTTTGAGCTACAAAATTTCCAGAGTCTCCAATGATGAAGTAATAGTGTACTTGCCAAGCATGGCACAGCATTTCCTCTTCGTTTATCGAACACGTACCAACGTGCCACGCACTTCCTACGTCTTGCATTGAACCGCGAGCTTTTCATGTTGTTATCGGTTGAATTAATCCGCCGTGTTCGCCGTTCCTTTCCCCGACCGTTCCGCAGAAACTCGGGTGCTCTACCGAAGATGTCGATAATCTAATATTTTGAACTGCACGATTGTCCTACTTCCGCGTAACCTCCAACCCAAATGGTAGCTCGTGCACAGTACGATTACCCAGTATGTGTATTGATAAGACGTTTAATGACACAGTACTGTACCCACCGCCGTGGGCCATTGCACAGATGTGAGGAAACGATATTTCAGCTGGCCTGTTCACGATTCGACACAATGAAAGAAAGTTTTGAAAATATGAAATTTTGTTGAGAACGCCCTTCTGCTGGAATTTCTTTTTAGTATCGGATATCATGTAGGCCTGTTGCTGTTGCTGTGGTATGGACTGCGCTCAGGTTGGACGTGTCCATTATGTTACATTCAAACTTTAACGTGGCCATCGTACCATCCGGGAAAAATTGTAACAAAGTTTACAGCATTGCCCCTTACGGGGGTTGAGTCGATGTCAACCGCAAAGCATTCGTTAGTTAAAAGCTTCATATTTTCATTCATGGCCCAGGTTATGTTCTACTAAAACATTGTTCAAATGAAACACGCAACCTACACTTAATGTGATCCATCCTCATTTCTTTTTTACATTTTAAGAGATTATGTGCCTAACAATATTTCCTGAAAGAAACCACTCAACCATCCACGATATCGTCTAAATGAATAAATAAATAAATAATTAAATAAAAACAAATAAATAAATAAATAAATAAATAAATAAATAAAATCAGATTTAGTGTAGTGACTTTTATGATTTGAAACTATAGTAATATAATTATTATTATTTTTTTGTTCGTTGTTGGTAACTCTATAGCAACAATGTGACGCTGAAACGTGTGTTCAGGTTACTGCCCAGCGACAGTCCTGATGTTTTTTTTATATTTATGATGATTGGTTAATTAATATTAACCCGGCACACTCACAATCACACTAATTTCCAGACTCTAGACACCAAGGGAATTCTTCTTCTTCAAGAAAAATTCATCGAGAGCTGAGCCCGGGAATCGAACCCCGGACCTCCTGATCTGGAAGCCAGGATGCTGACCAACAGACCGCGGAGGCAGTCAAATATAATTATTGTTTGTTTTATTTTATGACGTTGCTAAATTTTATGTTTTACGTCAAAAATTAATATAACAATTAATCAGTGAAAATAGCAGGTTCAAATAATTAGGGACCAGCTGAAATAATTATAGGCGCAGAAAAAAACGGAATGTGGAGTCACAAGAGAGTGACAGATAGCACGTCAGTAGATGTGTGCTGGCCAGGAAATTGGTGAATAATTGCGGTGACCCCCTGGGCTTGGTAGACATCCATCGAATTTCCAACTGGGCTGAGCCTCGATCGCGCCGAGTCGCCCGCCCGATGTAGGTCAGATGCTCTTGCATCATGGCGCGGGTGTGCGACCGGTTACAGACTCGGTACAGCAAACGTGCAAAATAGTGCGTTGGTTGTCATGTCATGGGCTCGTGACGCAACTTGTCACATAGCTACATTTGAAAAGGTGGCAGAGATCAGTTGTTTGGCTCGGTTCAAGTACCCGAAAACATTTCATCTAACAGATCTTTGTTGTTGTTCGGAATACTTTCGTATTAACAAGGCTCATATTTGCAGACAGGCAGAATATGAAATTTATTATTCTAAAATATTCCTTCTGGAAGTAGGGGGACAAGATTCTTCACTATTCACGATGTGTAGAATGTACAGGGACATCATTTTATTTTTACTTCAATTTTTATTGTACCTGGGTTTTTGAATGTACTTCACTCCCACCATCTCTACTAGTAAACTTCGAACTCTTCTCCTCACAGAACCAAGCGTATACAGTCAAAGTCGCCTTAAGGTCGTAGTAAACAAAAACAGTATTGAGTTAGTGAGTATAGTACGTTCCATAAATATGTTCGCGTTTTCCAGTGACGAAAGAGTTTTCAATATTGAATCATATTTTCGCACAGATACTGTCGTCCGTTTGCCTACTTCTCATCCCGGTTTCCCTCACCCGCAACTGTTTAAAATAACTTAAATAAAAATAATTAACTGTCACGTGATCCCCCCTTTCTACGATCCTGCGACATAACCACTTGGACGGACAGTAGATAGCATGTCTGAGTAATGTTATCTGTGCGGGTCGGACAGAGGTGAAGATTAAATTTAAAGTACGTAAGGTACTCTTTTATATAATAGGTATAGAATTATTTCAACATGAGTTACTAGTACGAAGGACGAAACTGGTAATTGGAATTAGATGCAGTAGTCTATAGTGCGATAATATGCACAAAAGAACTGAAGCCTGTATCTAAACGAACGGCCACCATTTTCAAAAATATGTTTAAATATCCATATTATGATCATTTTTCAATTTGAATTCATTCTCTATATTGTACGGTAATGTGCTGTAGACAGTATAATATACACTGCATAATGAATACGTTCGCATGGATAACTCAGTTCGTGAGTAAAAACACTTATTGTTAATACAGTACTGTATTTTGATTAAACAAAAACCTAATGAAAATTATCAAACTCAGAATTACGATATCTCCTAATTTACGTAAATGGATGAACTACTTTTCTTCCCTCCTATACTTAGTAAAGTGATTTGTTTGTATTTTACGCCAGAATCATCGAACTTCAATTGTAGAAGGGGGTAGCAAACAGTGTTTCCGGCTATGAACCATTAATCCAAAGGTATAGCAAGGTTAATATTAAACATGTTAGTAAAAATAAAATGATGTCCCTGTACTTGGAGAGTGTGATTCCAAGACTCGCTCCGTGATTTGATGCTTGGGCCCTCTATCAATACAAATACAAAAAAGCCGCCCTAAATAAGGGTTTCGAATAGATCGGCCTACTAATCAATTCATAAAGAATAATCATTGAAACCAATTGTGTGACAATTTGAAAGGAAAAAGAAAACATTAAGATAAATGATACGAAAACATAGGAAATCATTTACAATAAAAGTTTGTTGGGTACAAATGATTACTAATTATAGCTAAGGATGATTTTAACACATGAGAGCCTATGGCATCAATCGTTGCATCAGAAATTTTAAATTGTTTAAGTTGATTTAAAGTTTCTCGTGGGATCGTGCCACGGGCACCGAACATGAGTCCAAAAACTGTCCAATGTGTGATGTGGTATTGTGCTCCGAGATGCTGACAACAAGGCTCATATATGACTTGTTTTTCACGACACACCTCTTGTGGCTGTTGCTCATGCATCTCGAAAAGGATTGTGGGATCAAGAATGACACCCTTATCCTTCTGCCGATCAATTATGATGATATCAGCCCGTCTAGTAGAGCCATCAGAAGAGACGCAACCAACCTCCTCATAAACCTCATAGGAACCATTCTAAAAGGTTGTGTTATTGTGTTATTTTGCATATAACTTCAAAACTCGCTCAGTCCATAGACCGATGGATACAAAAACAAAGCCAGTCCTTTCATAAAAATGGACTGAATGCGTTTTGTAATCACACTCTTCAATTAGCGCTATAAAAATTTTCATATTTCATAATATTTTGGTAAAATATTCATATTTCATAAAAATCTTTCCATCTTTTCCTTACTTTGCATATTTTTTTCTTTCCGTTAATATTTCTATAACTACCACTGAAACAGAATTTCCAGACATTACAGGGAGACAATAGAGATGTTTTCCAAGAAACATTTGGAAAATATAAGCCACTCACCCCACCACCATTTCGAAATTTCCAAGAGAAAAGTGAAATTTCGAATTCTCTTTTATAATCATATAAGTCGTTGCGTGAATGAATTCGAAAAGCCAAAACAAAATAAGTGGTTGCTATTCCAACTTTGATCATTCATGTTAATCCAGGGAAGGTCTTTTCAGTGTTGCCATGTCTACTTTTATACGTGTAAATTAATGTTTAATTAACGTAAATTTATGTTTCGTCAATCAATTTCGCTGTCTAATTTCTATTGTTTTGCAACTTCATGGGGTTTTCATATTAAATGACGGAAGGTGTAACCTTTTACTTCAAAATATTGAAATGTTAGAGCTACTTGTGTTGTATTGCAACAGTGAAAGAAGTACCGGTATTTTCCTTTTAGTTTTAGTATTAATACTTAATACAAGACAGAAATATTCATGAATCGTTGTTGGATGTCGTAAATTCACCTACAGAATAGAAGGCGCGAGAAATTAGGCACTTCTTTAATTTGGCTCTAAATAATCTTATGTTTTGAGTTTGAGTTTTTATATCCATTGAGAAGCTATTAAAAATTGTTACTGGCATATAACGCACTTCTTTTGATAGCACGACAGACTTGCCGATGAAGTAAGAAAGTCATTTTTGACGCGTATTTATACTATGAACTATTGAATTAGTTATTACTCGGGACAAATAGGAATACCGCTGATCTCCGAGGGCGCCTCTATCATGTTTATATGCGTGTTAGGCGGGAACGGGAAATGGAGGGGAAGAGAGAGCATGTACACAACCTGCAAACTTGCAGTAGCCTACCTACCCGAGACATGTATGAATAAGTCGGAGCGTGAACTTACATCGAATATACAGGGACATCATTTTATTTTTACTAACATTTCTAATATTAACCTGGCTATACCTTTTGATCAACGGTTGAAAACTGTGAACACCGTTTGCTACCCCCTTCCACGACTGGAGTTAGATGATACTGGCGTAATATACAAACAAATCACTTTACTAGGTATAGGAGGGAAGAAAAGTAGTTCATCCATTTACGTAAACTAGGAAATATCGCGATTTTCAGTTTGATAATTTTCATTAGGTTTTTGTTTAATCAAAATACAGTACAGTATTAACAATGAGTGTTTTTACTCAAGAACTGAGCTGTCCATGCGGACGTATTTATTATGCAGTGTATATTATATTGTCTATAGCACATTAGCGTACAATATAGAGAATGAAGTTAAATTGAAAAATATTCAAATATGGATATTTAAACACATTTTTGAAAATGGTGGCCGTTCATTTCTATACAGGCTTCAGTTCCAATGTGCATATTATCGCACTATAGAATATTGTACCTAATTCCAATTACCAGTTTCGTCCTTTGTACCAGTAACTCATGTTGAAATAATTCTGTACCTACTCTATAAAAGAGTACCTTACCTACTGTAAATTAAATCTTCACTTCTGCCCGACCCGCACAAATAAAATTACTCAGACATGCTATCTACTGTCCGTCCAAGTGGTTATGTCGTAGGGTCGTAGAAAGGGAGGAAATCACGTGACAGTTAATTACTTAACGAGACCCTTTTACTTAAGTTATTTTAAACAGTTGTACCTATAATATTACGTAGACGTATAGTTCCTAACAGAAATTAATGTTCTCAGAAAAGAGCTAAGACAGCCCATCCACTGGCTGGCGAATAAAATCTGGTGGGGGAAACCGGGATACGACGTAGGCAAATGGATGACAGTACCTGTGAGAAAATGATTCAATATTGAAAGCTCTTTCGTCACTGGAAAACGCGAACATATTTTTGGAACGCACTGTTTACTATGACCGTAAGCCTACTATGACTGTATATACGGTCTTGGATCTGTGTGGAGGACGGTTGAACTTCATTAGTAGAAGGGGTGGGAGTCAAGTACATTAAAAAACTCAGGTACAATAAAAATAGAAGTAAAAATAAAATGATGGCCCTGTATATACTACATGTCAAAATGTTATCTATAGCTGGGAAAATCGTTATGTTATAGGCACACATTCCGTGCCGAAATGCTAGCTTTCTTGCATTCTTTTGATATGTTTCTCACCGATTTTTCACTCTCCCCCCACTGCTTTCGCTGTTCTTTCCACAGCTCTTTTCAGAGGAATAGCTAGACCACTCTTTTTTCTTCTCCACAGAACTTAAACAACATTACATAATATCTTTCCATTTTGCGAAAGTATTTTTCTCGCGGTGACTTCCTAGGAAGTTTCCAGGTTTTAAAATTACACACAATGCTACCACTACGTATAAAGTACCTCGGAAACAGTGTTGTCAGCCATACATATGGATCGTGCATGTGCGATTATTTGGTATCATGTACGATCGTAAGATCCAACCCGCGGATAGTGTGTAAAATATAGGATCCTGTCGGCAAAGAGGGTAAAACATGTCAAAAAGAGAGGATTTTAAATATTTATTACAATTAAATTTTATGTATAGGAGTATTACGGGTAGTAGTACATTTAAAGTAGTTTCTGCATGTAGCACTTCTGCATTACAATTACTGTAGAAGTAGACTGTCGCAAAATATAAACATTGCTCTCCTATACCCTCAAGTCCAGGTAACATGACAACTTGATTTTGGTAAACATTATTATAGCGATAAGAAATCACATAGTGACCGTTACTTGTGGCTATTCAAAAATGATGCTGACAGACATTCCTTTGTTTATTTCCAAATATCTCACAGAAATGGTCTTTCCAATTCCCTCAATAGCCTAAACAATTAAGGTTGGTTCACAATAAACCGGGAACGGAAACGACAACGAGAACGGAAATATTGTTAAAGTAAATGTATTTAAATGTGAGAATTCACAATTAACTATTGTGAATGCTCACATTTAAATACATTTATTTTAACATTATATCCGCTCTCGTTGTCGTTTCCGTTTCCGGTTTATTGTGAACCAGCCTTTACTGTTGTCACGTAAGCATGTAATAACTAATAAGTTACACAATTAACTATTGTGAATGCTCACATTTAAATACATTTATTTTAACATTATATCCGCTCTCGTTGTCGTTTCCGTTTCCGGTTTATTGTGAACCAGCCTTTACTGTTGTCACGTAAGCATGTAATAACTAATAAGTTATACAATTAACTATTGTGAATGCTCACATTTAAATACATTTATTTTAACATTATATCCGCTCTCGTTGTCGTTTCCGTTTCCGGTTTATTGTGAACCAGCCTTTACTGTTGTCACGTAAGCATGTAATAACTAATAAGTTACACAATTAACTATTGTGAATGCTCACATTTAAATACATTTATTTTAACATTATATCCGCTCTCGTTGTCGTTTCCGTTTCCGGTTTATTGTGAACCAGCCTTTACTGTTGTCACGTAAGCATGTAATAACTAATAAGTTACACAATTAACTATTGTGAATGCTCACATTTAAATACATTTATTTTAACATTATATCCGTTCTCGTTCTCGTTGTCGTTTCCGTTTCCGGTTTATTGTGAACCAGCCTTTACTGTTGTCACCTAAGCATGTAATAACTAATAAGTTAGTTTAATGTTTTGAGAACCCCATAACAGAAAACGTAAATAAACATATTCAATATATGGGCCTATTTTGTACATACAAAGGAATAAGGAACAGCCTTGCGTGTGCCAGTTTGTTTCGCGGTAGCGTACGGGCAGTTAAGTTGGTGTACTTCCACATTGCGCAAGTCGTCTTGCAGTGAACAATGCTTCGTTTATTCAGTCGTTGCCAAGAGACGGTCTGACTTCCTTGTTCGTAACAGCAATGATACAAAACTCCCCTATTGGTATTAAAGTGACTCCTGATATAGTCCCCTGTAGTGACTACGTGGTCAGATCTTCAGCCTGTCACACAGGCGGTCCGGGTTCTAATCCCGGTCAAGTATGTGATTTTCCATTGAAAAATCCATAGTGACACTTTGTGGCGGACAAGACTGTAGTTGGGGTTTTTCTCGGGGTTCTCCCGTTTCCCCATATTAGGCATCGACATCATTTCGTCAACATTTCTCCATTTCGTCATTCCCCGAACGCCGACTAGCGACACACGGAAAGGGCTGACCCAGGGTTGAAGGGGGTTGCCTGCTCGAAACCTGGGTACACAGCAAATATTAGCGTAGTCTGCCGGTGTGGGTTTGTGAATGCGGCTGGCTTGGAGGTTAGCGCAATAGATCGTAAAAGGTCGCAGTGCTGGGTCATAGTGCTCCCTCCCGAAAATTCCAATTCATTCCATAGTCCTGATATAATTCTTATAGTGATTTATTTCATGTCTTCCCAAAGGTTTGACAACGTATTATGTGGAAAATCCATAAAAGGAATATTTATGATGTAATTTGAAGGCATAGAAAATTATTTACGTTATATAGCCTAATATACTGTACTATATGTTACAGATGTTTTCTAAGTGTCACAAATATATCAATCGTCCAGTTCAAAAGTGAGACAACTCAAAAATTGCCATTTTTTACTTATTTATACTACTGAAAGCCCCTTTCGGAGCTCTTTCCGATTCAGTATTGAGATAAGTCATATTTACAACTAAAAAGAAAAAAAAAACTAAATAAACTGCTTTAGAAGTAATTATAACTATGGACTTTACTAATTCATTATTCGTACATTTCGAAATGTATTAATAATTAACTGGAAGATTGTGATAAACTCGTCCTGAATACTGACTCATTTCTAATTGTCGTGGTTATGAACCAGAACTCTGTTCCTTTCTAAGTGATTTATTTGAAACTTTCAACTGAAGATATCTCAAAACTTGTTTTTTTGAGTTGTCGCACTTTTGAACTAGACGATCGATATGCTAGCTATACCGTACGAGTGTGACCTGAGCAATTGTAGCCGAATATCTAAAAGTAATAACATTTTGTGATATTGGGCACCGAAAACATGCACATGAATATAATTGCGAAAGATTACAAAATACAGATTTCCACGTGTGTCATAATTGCGAGTGCGTCGTTGTCAGTCGCCTGGCCTTCGTGATGAGGCGAGAATGAACCCTATTCCTTGCACAGCTTGAATTTAATCGAACACAACGTCAGCGACCAAGTGAGATTATGAAATATTTACCACATTCACACAACATAATGCAATTCCACTCGGAGGTCGTTGAAGTAATATCCGCCTCCCAGAGAAAAGTTTTGAGTCCGTGCTTGACATTCCGAATAAGTTGGTTCCACGGCGCTGGGAACAATCATCCAGCGTCTGCTCGTTCTTGCAGAGCTTCAAGGACTTCTGAGAATCGTGTGTCAGCTAATTGTGTAAAGATTTTTTTAAAGAAGTGACTGTACTTTCATTGAATTATTCATAAAAGGAAATTTACCTCAGCCACATATAGCATCCGTAGTTAGGAAATACCCATACGGTGAAATAAGTCAGGACTGTAATGAGGATGTTCAAGTACACATACTCGGATTTGTTTTAATGTTCTCGTTAAAAGATCATTATTTATCAAAATTCAATATTCTGTTTTTGTGCATTATGTCTTCAGTGACACGGGTGGAAAATAATTATTCCTAACAAATTTTCACGACCTCAGCGTTAACAACTTCACCCTTATGTCTGGAATATGAAGTTGAAACACCGTTTTATTAAATGTCTGGGAATATTGTTTCCACACACAAACATATTATTTAATATTTTCACTGTGTTTTACGTGGTGCAATAGTTTTTGCTTTCTGCACTGTATCGTAGAGAAACATCACACGTTTCGGAGTTGTGTGTGAGCTCTAATATTAAGGGGACACTCAACTTAAAAATTGGAGAAAAAGTGTCATAGAAATGAAAAATTAAATTTCTACACTAATTTACGTGACAGAACTAAATCAATACGCAGAATTCTTCCCCTATTCATTGAGAAGTCACAGTCAAATGCACAAAGCGAAAAAATAAAAAATGATAATTAAAAGTGATATTTCAATCAATCATTAATCGAAGTATCACTTTTAATTATCATTTTTTATTTTTTGGCTTTGTGCATTTGACTGTGACTTCTCAATGAATAGGGGAAGAATTCTGCATATTGATTTAGTTCTGTCACGTAAATTAGTGTAGAAATTTAATTTTTCATTTCTATGACACTTTTTCTCAATTTTTAAGGTGAGTGTCCCCTTAAGGAAGCTAAAGCACGTATACTAAATTAGCTACACAAGAATTATCCAGCAGATCTTAGATTTACTACCCTGAAGATGAAAAGTTGTCCACCGCTGTGGAGTAGAGGTTAGCATGCCTGACCGAGGACTAACGGACCTGGGATCAAATTCTGGTTAGGACAGTTACCTGGTTGAGGTTTATTCCGAGGTTTTCTCTCAACCCATTAAGAGCAAATGCTGGGTAACTTCCGACACTGGACCCTGGACTCATTTCGCTGACATTATCACCTTCATATCGTTCAGACGCTAGATAACCACTGGAGTTGAAAAAGCGTTGTAAAATAACCCACAAAAAAGATGAAAAGCTCCAGATACTAATTGTTTATAATAGCGAAAAACTCAAATCACTTCTTCTGTCATTAGTTCAACGAAGAGAAAGCACCATGATATTCGAAACTTGGATAAACTTATATTAATGCAGTGATTCTGAGGCCGACAGCGTAGTGCATCGGACATTCTGTCTCGGACAGAACGGTTCTCTCTCGGACCGTTCGTTGTGATTGTGATTACATATTACAGTCTTATGAAGCTGCAGCATCCTGCATCGGACATTCTGTCTCGGACAGAACGGTTCTCTCTCGGACCGTTCGTTGTGATTGTGATTACATATTACATTCTTATGAAGCTGCAGCATCCTGCATCGGACATTCTGTCTCGGACAGACGGTTCTCTCTCAGACCGTTCGTTGTGATTGTGATTACATATTACATTCTTATGAAGCTGCAGCATCCTGCATCGGACATTCTGTCTTGGACAGAACGGTTCTCTCTCGGACTGTTCGTTGTGATTGTGATTACATATTACATTCTTATGAAGCTGCAGCATCCTGCATCGGACATTCTGTCTCGGACAGAACGGTTCTCTCTCGGACCATTCGTTGTGATTGTGATTACATATTACATTCTTATGAAGCTGCAGCATCCAGCATCGGACATTCTGTCTCGAACAGAACGGTTCTCTCTCGGACCGTTCGTTGTGATTGTGATTACATATTACATTCTTATGAAGCTGCAGCATCCTGCATCGGACATTCTGTCTCGGACAGAACGGTTCTCTCTCGGACCGTTCGTTGTGATTGTGATTACATATTACATTCTTATGAAGCTGCAGCATCCAGCATCGGACATTCTGTCTCGAACAGAACGGTTCTCTCTCGGACCGTTCGTTGTGATTGTGATTACATATTACATTCTTATGAAGCTGCAGCATCCTGCATCGGACATTCTGTCTCGGACAGAACGGTTCTCTCTCGGACCGTTCGTTGTGATTGTGATTACATATTACATTCTTATGAAGCTGCAGCATCCAGCATCGGACATTCTGTCTCGAACAGAACGGTTCTCTCTCGGACCGTTCGTTGTGATTGTGATTACATATTACATTCTTATGAAGCTGCAGCATCCTGCATCGGACATTCTGTCTCGGACAGAACGGTTCTCTCTCGGACCGTTCGTTGTGATTGTGATTACATATTACATTCTTATGAAGCTGCAGCATCCTGCATCGGACATTCTGTCTCGGACAGAACGGTTCTCTCTCGGACCGTTCGTTGTGATTGTGATTACATATTACATTCTTATGAAGCTGCAGCATCCTGCATCGGACATTCTGTCTCGGACAGAACGGTTCTCTCTCGGACCGTTCGTTGTGATTGTGATTACATATTATATTCTTATGAAGCTGCAGCATCCTGCATCGGACATTCTCTCTCGGACAGAACGGTTCTCTCTCGGACCGTTCGTTGTGATTGTGATTATATATTATATTTTTATGAGGCTGCAGCATACTGCATCGGACGAATGTCCAGGTAGACTAGGTCACTGTCCTCATATCTCCATCTCTTTCTGAAGTGTTTGTGCAAAGATTTTCCCTACGCTACCTGATTTACAGTTAGAAAATAACAGTACTATTGTCCTTTTATGTAAGCAATTTTCAAGTAAGAAATATTGTTGGAATTTTTAGTATGAGTTTGTATTAACAAAATAATAATTAATATCAACTACAACCGATTAATTTCAATCGACTCGATTATTCGATTAAATACTTTTGATCGATTAGTCTTACAACAGAAATTGATCGATTAATTGATTAAATCCCACAACACTAAAAAAGTAAGTAATATCTGAACAGAAAGTAATGTATTCCACTATACACAAATAAAAATTAACAACAAAATCATAGTATGACGTAGCAGAAATTAAGCCATTTACAGATGCGCAGATTGTTCAGGAGTGCCTTCTAGCTGTAGAGCTATGTGACACTTTATTTTCTAAATTTCCACATTCGAAACAGATTGCAAGTGAAATAATAGTACATTATGCAACGAGCCTATAATGGTAGTAATTAAGACGCGACTATGTTTATGAAACGAGCTCAAGCGAGTTTCATAATTTTCATACGAGCGTTTTAATTACCATTATAGTCAAGTTTCATACGACTTTTTATGCTCGACCATATCACTAACTTGAAATTATTCGTAAGTATTCATGTTATTCTTATCTGACTGAGGAGCGCAACTGACCTTGTGCAATACCTCGTAAATTGTGAGATGTGCACACAGACGCGAAAGTATTGATTTTTTCCGAGAAACAAATGTCGACATTGACCTTGACACTGAAAAACGAGATGACAAATTGAATTTATTTGAATATTATTTACAATTAACGCTAATTATTATAGTAACAGAACTGACTTTATTTCAAATATAGGTGATTTATTGATTTATTGTTGTCTTTCGATTGCATATCCGACAATAATCGATACTTGCGCTTTCATATTGCTACAATGGTATTTTCTGATTGGTGGAACACCTGAACTTTAATGAATAGGTGTACTTTAATGAGGTCCATTAAAGGGCTGCTACCAGGTGTATAATTACTACATTTCGGCATAGTCGAGCATAAAGTAACAAATCAAACTACTCATATTGATATGATTTTGTAGAAGAGTAGGCTTAAACTTCAAAAACACATATCATATATTTTATATTTAAATAGTAATAATAATAATAATAATAATAATAATAATAATAATAATAATAATAATAAATACAATAATAAAAAATTCTGTTACTTTTTAAACTTCAGTACTGTGAAATACATTATGGCTCTCGACAAAGTACAATTTATTATTATTTTTGGCTCTCATCTAATTTCTAGTGAGTAACACTGCTGTAGTAGATTGCATGGGTCATGTGTGACTTAGGCTTAGAGTGCAATGCTTACCCTGGTAACTTGACCACTCTGCAAAGCGAGGCGTACACAAACCTTTTCCTTGTCGGCCATTGGATTGTCACCTGGAATGGAATGAACAAGTGAATCACACTTCCAAAAAAATATTTTCCATTATTCACTCATTAAAGCGCCTGAAGCACTTTCTTCCTGATAAATTAAAATTAATCCTTGTACAAACACTCGTGATGCCACACTTTGACTACTGCGATATTATATTAAGTAACCTAAATGCAAATTTGAGCAGCAGGCTACAACGTGTGCAAAATGCGTGCGTCCGTTATATTTGTAATATTCATATGATCATGTTTCCCCGTCTTTCCAAACTCTGTCTTAGCTAAGGCTAAGCGATCGACGAGCCCTGCATTCTCTTGTTCTCTTATTTCAAATTCTGCGCACCGCTACCCCAATCTATTTGGCTTCTCGTTTTCAAAATTTATCCGCATATCATCAGCTAAGTACAAGATCTCATCATAACAATTTACTCATTATACCCTACCACAAGACATCTTTATATTCTTCATCCTATACAGTTTCAGTTCTAGAAATTGGAACTCGCTTCCGAGTGATGTAAGGGGTTGTTGGACAATAACTTCATTTAGGTAAAAATTACATAAATTCTTACTTAACAGATGAATTGCTGATTAATATTTGTTACTCATAATGAAACTAACATCTGTCCATTCTTATTATTATTATCAGTAATTTCTCTAAATAGATTTACAAAACCTCTAATGGCAATTATATTAATATTCTCATTATAGAAATATATATATATATATATTCTCCCTGTAACATAGTCCTAGTAAACTTATATTAAATTAATTTTCATCATTTTACTAGCTATTTCAAATATTAAATTAATTATAATTGATTGAATTAAATTGGCTCATAAATTAAGTTACTACTTTACCTTATAGATTTATCTAAATTTAAATAAATGTGTAGTGAAGAATATTGCTGGAGAACCTTTTAAGTGTAGTGTAAATATTTGTAATTTAAATTTATGTATTGTATTGATTAAGGCTGGTTGAGTGGAAGAGAAGGCCTTATGGCCTTAACTCTGCCAGCGAAAATAAAACATTATTATTATTATTATTATTATTATTATTATTATTATTATTATTATTATTATTATTATTATTATTGTCACAGACAAGCTACTCCACGCACGGAACTGGCACAGTACAGTCAGTGTAAAAACTTCCCAATGTACTGTCATACACACACTAGACAGAATATTAGTACAATAATCGAATTGTATTATCAGCAGTGTTAGAGATTTTTTCGTTCAGATGGAAACCGTATGACGGAAGTGGTTGATCGTTTTGATTGGCCAGAAAGAGTTCGTGCGTCCTACGTGAAGTTTACACGCGCTTTTGGTGCCTGGGGACTGATTTTCCAATGAAGAAAAAACAGAAATGTAACTGCCGTTATGTGTATTCCTTGTACTTTCGCACAACAATAGACTGCGTTCAGAATTACGTACAGTGAACATTAAGGATTAGTAATTTCACAAGTGAACTCTACAATATTACAAGTGTTACAATGGAGTGCCACTACACGTGTCGGTAAGACTTGTAATATGAGTACAAATTTGCAAGAAGTTAGGGGTTTGTTCTAAGTTGCTTGAATATGTTCACAGTCTCAAATTTCAAAATGGATTTTGAAGACGACAAGAAACCAGTTTAAACTTTTGAAGTTATAAAAATAAAGGGATATGTCAGTTTTTGACTAATGTACATTTTTATTTTACAATACCCAAATCATAATACTTTATCGGTACGAGATTTTTTGTTCTTGAACTATGTCATACATGCAGAAATATCCAAAGTTTCGGAAGTAAATATCTGCTGCATAATCTGTCGGATCAAGGAAGGGAGAAGCAATCAATTGTAATGACGGAACCAACAGAGAGATTGAAACAAAAATAAACAACTTTTCACATTACACTAAAAATCGTGAAAATATTAAGTAACATGTAAGATTTTTGTTTTAGGTGGAATTTGAACTTTGAATGTCGAATGAAAAAGTGAATTTATTCGAATTACCCATGTTAGTTAGCTCGGATACTTATTGAAAAAGAGTAA